>NC_046989.1:15508592-15698592 GCF_009769545.1 Cyclopterus lumpus
GTAATTCATCTGTGTTTGTGCGTATATGCTGACGAGACAAATCCGCTATTCTAAGAGGGATGGACGATATCGTCACGTGTTGCCCACACACTGTTGATGTGCTTGTGCTGCAGGTTCCTGTACGAGCTCTCTCAGATCCCAGACTTTGTAGGCAGAGCTCACTGCATCATCTTCCAGTCGGCCTTCATCGATGGGATCACGTCCATCCAAACGAAGCTCAACACAGTCTCCTCTGTCTGCGAGGTAGGAAGAAAAAGCACCTGCTACACACGATGCGGCTTCTCAGATCTTTTACAATTATCTCCCCTTTTCCTCTGAATATATTAACATCCTAACACATATGAGCCGTCTGTAGTGTTAACACTGATCATGTTATTATAAGTAGCACCAAGAGTACGCATGTCTGACTCCCTCTGGTTCAATAAAAAGATGTTCAGTGTACTTTCCAAGTTTTTTTATCCTATAATTAATGAGAAAGTTCCTATTGAGATAGAATAACTCCTTTGCCAAGGACTATGACAAACATATAAAACCCAACAACAGACACAAAACATACAGGAACCAGAGGTTAAAATAACTTGTCGAGCGAGTGGTTCAAGATAAGCAGGATATACAGTGTACGTGCATGCAGGGTTTTGAGTTGAAATCAAACAGGATTCAATGTGTGCATCATCCAGCTGTCTGTCGTTGACCCCGTGAGTGTTTTGCGCTTTAAGGCTCTGCTGGAGAGCGATGGTGTAACGGATGTGATGGGGCTGGTGTTGGCTCTGGGGAATCACATGAACGGAGGCAACAGGACCAGAGGTCAGGCTGACGGCTTCGCTCTGGACATATTGCCTAAACTGAAGGATGTCAAAAGCAGAGTAAGGCCTTGATACCGGTTGGAGAACTGTAGCGGCTCCTTTACATACTGCTTCATCCCCCCTTCCAATGGGCTTTACTGCAAAATGTACTCGCACAAAATACAGTTTTTTGAGGAATATATATGTATAAGAGTGTAAGAAATGGTCAAAACGTATTGATCATTGGCTGACAATATGTGAGAAATGTGGCAGGGACACGGCTGAGGAGGTACTTTTTTTTAATGAAAGATATTGAAAAGAAATTGAATACCACATCTTATCGTTGTCATGCTTTCCATAATGAGGGCAATCCAATAAAATATACACATGTAGTTTCATTTCCAGAGACCTGATATGTAATGATAGAAAATGTTCTTTACTACAAAGGAGCACTTTACGGCCATAACTTTTCAAACCCTTTTATGAGAATGTTAACTGTAAATTAAGTTTGACATACATTTTACCTGCAGAGCAGGTGGTAGAACTTTCTTTTAGCCCAGCCTGAACAGCCTACACCATTCATCGGGTTACAGTATGTAGACTGGGAGGCCGAACTCTGGACAGAAGTCCATTCAGCACATTTTGCCATGACCCCGTGGTGAGAAAAGAAAGATGAACTCAATAGAGTTCATCAACATTTCATATCAGCTCACAGAAACTGTATTTATGCTCTCAACACATCAAATCTGTCTGAGTGATCCCTTACAGTGTAAACTTGCATGCAGTCTGAAAATCATGCATTGAATTATCTTTCGAGAATACATTTTGTTAAAAATGGTTTTAATAAAGGCACTGGGATAAGACAGTGATGTACTTTGCTTTTACTTCATACTGACGCAGTTGTGACTCCTCTCTTGCTTTTCTTCTCAGGACAATCGTATCAGCCTGGTGGACTATGTCGTGTCGTACTACCTGCACAATGTGGACAAGGTCTTAGTTCAAAAAACAATTATCCACAACTATTCCAGGTTGACTATATATGTCTTTGCCCATTTTGAAAATTGTATTTTGAGTCCAAAGAAACATTTAATTTCTGAGTTCCTGACGTTATTGTTGTTGTTTTCTTAAATTGTATTCCACAGAACGCCGGCACAGACAAGAGTATATTCCCACTTCCTGAACCTCAGGATGTCTTCCTGGCTGCACAGGTCAAGCTTGATGACCTCAACAGAGACCTGAGACAGCTTGGACGAGATCTGACAAGTATGTGACGTCGCCACGGCAACCTATATTAATTCCAGCTCCGTCTCTCAACCAAAAAAAGATCTCTCTTGGTTAATAATATTAGATGGCAATCCCCAAAACATTATATCCATTATGAGCCTCAGCGTCCATGTGACTGGGGGACCGGAATAGTCTGGCCTTGTGGTCATTCTGTTGTGTGTTTTTGTTTGAAAACCTCAGCCGTGCTTTGTAACTCTATCACTCTGATTCTGAGATGTTCCCACAGACCAAACCTCGGCCCTGGTCTGGCATCGTTTTTCCTCAGACACCCCCCACCCCCCGCCCGACCCCCTCCACAACTCAACACCATGGTTTCCCATCACCGGCCCCAGCCATTGAGTAACTGTTTATACTTCAGGCTAAAAAGCCTGCTTCTTTTACCAAACTCGAGTTTACTAAAGCCCCAGAACAAAAGATTTCCTCTCGTCTCTCTTATCCTCCTCGCCTGTTCTCCTCTCTCGCTCTAAGTGTGCCCATATGACGCCACTCAGCAATGCCAGCCAGTTTGAGTCACGTTGAGGACAATGCTTTACTCTTACATGCGTACGATTGTGAGCGAGTGCATTGTTGTATCCTTATGTATACATGTGTTTTTGCCTGCACTTCACTGTGTGTGTATTCAGAGACTAGCAGGAGTCTTGCTGCTGATACAGGCTTGGCGCCTTTCAGATCCAGCTTCTAATCCTCCTGCCCATCAGATCTCCCATCGTTGTGCCTTTGTGGCCCTGTCGCCAGAGCAGGGAGACCGTAGCGTCCCACTTATGTAATCTCCAGACCTCCAGTATCTGTAGCATCTCTGCACGGGCCCCTGCAGAGATGCTACAGATCCCCAACCTGCTCGGCTGTATCACCTGGGCTCCAGTGTGGCCCCAGATGTGTGCCGCAGATTGCTTTCTTTAGCTCTCAACACAGCTTTGTCTCATCGGACCATCTAACCAAACCACCGTGCAATCTGGATCGCCCGTCGCAGGTTCCTTCTGTTCTGCCAGTTTGAACCGTCTCCGTGCCTCGCGCCTGTCGTTCTTCACTTTCGCCCGCGTTTTCTGTTTGGTTGGTTTGAAATGTTTCCCAACAAAGTTTCGGGGCAATTGGTTTCTCTTAAGTCATCCATGTTGACCGTTGAAGGGAAATTAAAAAGAGCTTATTCACTGTAAACAGTTTTAAATCCATCCAAATGACTACCGCTCCTGTAGGTACATGCTGTACAACATCAGGAGAATACGACCTCTTCTCACTCAGAAGGCGGCACAGGTTCTGGTCCAGGCTCTGGTCATCTTACGGCTAGACTACTGTAACTCCCTCCTGGCAGGTCTACCTGCTAATGCCATTCGACCTCTACAGCTCATCCAGAATGCAGCTGCTCGACTGGTCTTTAACCTCCCGAAATGTACCCACACTACTCCGCTCCTCCGCGACCTTCACTGGTTACCGGTGGCCGACCGCATCCACTTCAAAACATTGGTACTTGCGTACCGTGCTGCGAACAGATCGGGTCCGGTCTACATCCAGGACATGGTCTAACCTCACACCCCAGCCCGTTCACTTCGCTCGGCTTCTGCCAATCGGCTCGTAGCTCCTTCACTTCGAGCTAAACACTCAACAAAGTCATGACTGTTTGCTGTGCTGGCTCCTCATTGGTGGAACGAGCTCCCCATTGACATCAGGACAGCAGAAAGTCTCTACATCTTCCGTCGCAAACTAAAAACACATCTTTTTCGACTATACCTTGAATAGGGAAGGTAGCGCCGTAGTAGCACTTTAGCAGCACTTAAATGTCTCTTACTGATAGCACTTTGTTTAACTTTATTGAAGAAATTGTACTTGCTTGATTGAAGAAATTGTACTTGCTTGATTCTTGTTGTTCTGAGTTTGGACTCATGGTTGAATGCACTTATTGAGAGCCACCATGTAGGTGAGCAGATGGATAGCCATGACATTTGGTGGTGCAGGCGTTCATATTCCCTTCAGGATGATTCGCTATACTTTGGTGTTCCATTAACTTGTCAGCATCAGGTCAGAATTTTAATTTTAATTGAATTTGTTTTTAAACTTAGCCTCAGTTGTACTTTGTGATTAGAGCTATATGGAAAATGTTAGCATGCATCACCAACACTTTAAAATCTACTCACTGTGAAACCAAATGACTGCTTCAGTCTCACATCTGAAAGCACTACACCCCTCATCAACCGTCTCTGTTTATGTGAAGGTCTTTAACCCTCTTCGGTCTGAAATAAGCAAACTTTTGTTGAACACAAAAGGCAGACAAAAGAAAGAAAAGGAGAGAGAGAGAGAGAGAGAGAGAGAGAGAGAGATACCCGCCTCTGCAGTTTACATAAATTCCGAATGGAAACAGTATTCTTTTGTAATCTTATCTGGGAGATGTTGATCGAGCGTCAGGGTGCGGGGAGGTGGCGGGGCAGGGGCTCGGCTCCCTCGGCAGCCTCTATTATGACTGGCTCTGCAGACTGGCTCCTCTGATCCACTGATTGGACGCAGATCAACATGGAGCCACAGACTGGCAGAGGGAGAAGGAGAGAGCGAGGGAGCGAGAGAGGGAGTTTGCAGTCGCCATCTCTGGG
Organism: Cyclopterus lumpus; assembly: GCF_009769545.1. Classification (NCBI taxonomy): domain Eukaryota; kingdom Metazoa; phylum Chordata; class Actinopteri; order Perciformes; family Cyclopteridae; genus Cyclopterus; species Cyclopterus lumpus. The sequence continues at coordinate 15,513,238 of NC_046989.1, forward strand.
TGAATCTCTACAAGTGATATCGAGAGAGGAAGCTCTGTTGATAACCTCCTGGAGCTCGTTTAAACCCCCGAACACTCTCTCCTCCCGAGGGAAGCCCATTTTCCACCGCTAAAGTAAAAAATGAAATACGATGGAGAAGAAAAAAAAAGATCCTTTCAGTAGTTTTAATGACAACCTTTGTCAAAATCTGAAAGTAATGGCTGAAGGCCATTTATCACAAGCATTCTTTTTTTTAATCCTTCATCTGATAATAATCGCTACGCACAAGAAACCCTGCACACTGAGTTGCATTTTATTGTTCTATTTGTTCACAAATCTGCAAAACGAGATCAATCTGATTGACTTACATAGATGCATTCCCAAACGGGGATAATGAATGAATGACATTAGCAAAAAGCTATCAATTAGCTGCCTAGCACACATTTTACTGCCGCTACTGTCAAATATTTGGTACAACCTTTGTTTCTCTCCCATACCTGATTCAAAGCGGTTCTGAATCACAAACCACAGCATTTGAAATTGTGCATTTCTGTTTGCTTTACTTTGTTGGCCGTAAAGTGCTCTGTGAATCAGTTAATCGGATAACACTTTGGATGATTACGTTTGAATGGACGGTGGCTCTGAGTGGTCAAATAATGTTCTTTTGGCTTTCGAAAAAAAAAGGCCGAAAAATAAAAACCTGTTCCAAAAACTATAATGACGACGAAGGTTTTGGAGTCTGTGTGTAAAATGTGATTGTAATTATTTTTAAACTACAACAAATTGACAACAAATATAGATTTGGTGTGCAAAGGCTTTTAGTTTCACTACATAATGACTAAATAAAAAATTAATAGACACTAATAAAGACAGATCAACTTCAATGAGTTACTCGTGAAACAAAGTGTTGAAGAAAAACAAATCAGAACTTGGATTCAACAGCGCTGATACATATTTTAATACAATGATTTCTCTATCTTTCGCAGCACTTTGTCTTTTCTTAAACAACATGCCTGTGTATTTGCAAGAGTATTCAACTATTTTTTCTTTTACAATCAGGATGTGAGAAAGATGTCCAGAACGTTTGCACTGATTCTCCTGAAGAAAACCTGCAGCCGTTCAAGGACAAAATGGAGACGTTTGTTCTCACCGGTGAGTAATTACAATCCATATTGTTCAGTGAACCTGAGTGACACTTTAAAAAATACAGCCATGTCTACAACGCCTGTGACGATAGGCGAGATTTAAGACCACGGTAGATTTCTTTCTAGAATTAGGCCTTGGTAAAGAAAACATCTTAAGACCTCTGAAACCATTTTAATGCACACATCTAATATTTAACAGTACTGAAGACACTTCAGATGATTTCATTTAAATGCAACGCAAACCTGTCAAATTCACTTTCTCTCTCTGTATGCTTCATCTAAACAATGCTATTGTCTTTAACAGTCAGTTATATCTGGTAAGCACCTGTGTGTTTGTAAAGGGCAGATAGGATGGATTGAGAGGACAGGCTAGACACTCAGATAGGGATCAGGCACATTCAGCAACGACTGAGAGGCTCCTGCCTGAGTCACACCGACACTGGGAAATATGTATCTAACCGACCGATGTCCTGCGTTAAAGGACTTCCTGTTCCTATTTGAAACGCCACAGATGTATTGTAATGTTAAAATGCATGTCTTGTTTTTGAATATCACCACTTTTTCTGCCTGTGAATGAAAAGTGACACATCAAAGCGCATAGAGACCGCTGGGTTTCACGATGGATCTTTTGTCCCTCGTGTTTCATTTGATATACAGAGAGCTTTCAGGCCTTTTGTTGTTGTTGATGTTTTGTTATGTTGCAGCCTCATGCTAAAACTCTTTAAATGCATTTCCCCCCCACCTCACCAATCTCTCTGGATGCTCAATATCCCATCATAACAATCCCTCAACACAATCCTCTGAGCTCTGCAGGTAGTCGTGACTGTGTCTTTGCTCTGATGAGCATGAACCGTGAGACCTTTTCTATAGACGGTGCGTGCCTTCCCAAATCGTGTCCAACCAGTTGAATTTACCAGATGGACTCCGGTCCAAGGTGAAGAAACATCTCAAGGATGTCCGAGAGAAATGAAAGGCACCTGAGCTAAATTTCAACTAAAATAGAAGATGGATACTTAGGTCAATTAATTTGTCAACTTATTTCAGGATATTCCTTTAATGAATCTGCAAATAATTCATTGTATTGCCAGTATTGTATTGTATTGATGAGAGGAACCATGTGTTTACATGTTTTTAGCATAAGACTGCAGGATAACAAAATGTGAGAAAAGTGAAGGATTCTGAATACTTTCTGAATTTAAAACAATTTGTGCTATTTTCTCTAAGACTTGACAGTGGGCGTAAAATAAAACTAGTTTAAAGTTGTTTTTAAGACAAGCGTCACAATCAGACATAATATTGTTTTCTGGCTCCATTTGAGTGCACCATCATACGAGATATTTGTATTGCATTTCTAGTATCTAGTACTAAGTATTTATAATAATAGGGCTTATAATCGTTTAAAATATAATGTTTTTTTGGGAGTAGTCTGTCTCTGACCAAAATGTTTCTAAATCTGTTTCTTTGCAGCACAAAAGGAACATGCAGAAGCTTCGTATCAGTTGGTGACTGTACACAAAAGGTTGGAGAATTGAATCATGTTGTTACTTTGTGTGCATCACACAGGCCTTTATCTGAATTTGGTGGTTTAGTCCAGTTTCAATCCAAGCAGCCACAAAAATGTATTTGACAAACCCAAGGAGGTAACAGCTCCTGACCTATGAAAAAAAATCAAAGGTTGTATGGACAACGTTTCTTATTTCAAAAAAGGGTGTAATGGGTCTAAGACCTATACAGAAACACTCAAGATGGGAAGCAACCAGGCGAAACACCTCCATCTTGGTTCGTTGTGCTTTTTATCCGCTCTCTTTTATATTTTCTGTTCAGTTTTCAGAACTTGGTTCTGTACTTTGGACTGAAGCCCAAGACGGGAGAGAATGAGGTGACCACCGGTCATCTCTTCATGCTCTGGTTTGAGTTTTGTGCAGACTTCAAGGCCCGGTGGAAGAGGGAGAACAAGAACATCTCTAATGAGAGGTATCAGATAGCTCTGTTTTTTTAAAATTTCTTTTATTTAGAAAATTGGATTCAGTTAAATAAAAATGTAGCGTCAGGAAAAGTAAATGTGCAGATTGATCCAGTTGGCTTCTCTCAATGAATGCAATTGTACAAATCCAAAGTCACAAGTAATGTAAGACAGATTCACAGACAGTGGAGTACTTCATGACGCACCTTTTGTTTTGCCTTGATTGAACCAAACTGGCTGCCTTTCATTTGTTTATTTTCTGTAAATAATGTTTTGGTTGATGCATGATGCAAATACTTACTTACAGTAACCTAAGTTTTCATTTTCATGCCAAAGTCATAACAAACAATGAAACCGCGATGACGTCGACACATTGTTTCTGCAGATTAAAAGAGGCTCAGCTGTCAGTGAAGAGGATCACAGCAGAGAAGAAGGTGGAGACCAGAAAGATCAACCCCAACAGCCTGGTGAGGCGGATTCAAGACAGAGTCCACGTACTGAGGACACAAACAGAGTGTCCTCTAGAAACGCACATTTCATAATCCAGACCGTGAACATACAATGGAGATGAACACATTCACAAATATACGCATGCTTTCATTCAATTAGACCGCAAATATTACAAAACCCCTATTATAAACTGCACTTCTCTCTTGTTGTTTGTGAATCTGCAGTGTTTTTGGACTCCATTTATAACACTAACCATATTTTGCTTTCAACAGAAAGACAGACTGCGCCAGAAAGAAGCAAACATGTCTTCAACATGAGTCTTAAGAAGATCGGGATCATTACAAAATTGTGGTTTCTTTTCCCTGACAATCTCATTCATCATTCACTGACAGTTATATTTGATAATTTGCTCCTTAGATTTTAAATACATGTAATACATGTGCAATATTTAGAAATTATTATTATACGCTTCAGTGCTGTATTAATATTATTATATTGAACTTTCTACACAAATGATTTTGCATTGATTTTCACATCTTAATCTTGTTTTTTTCTACAAATAAAATCACTGATCAGAAAGTATGTGATTTCATAGCTTTTTTTTTATTCACAAGCAACTTTACAATACACAATACACATATTACACACATTCATAACATGAAGTGACAGTCAGCAGTGCAGGTTGAAAAGAAAAACCTCGATATGATCAGCTTTACATCCCACACAGTGGAAACAGTACAATCATCCAAGTCCTTTATAGACTTGTCCTTATCTTCTGAGAAGATGCTGCACATCTATTTGCCTGCTTGCTGCAACAAATATATCTGCTTTAACTTTAAACACAGTTTTAGGTCATCAGTTCACTTCTGAACTAAACCTTTGTCCCTGCATCTAAAACTAGTTGACAAATCCACTTAATCGGTTCACACTAAAAACGAACTTCGTGGAAGCAATGATGACTGATAACATGCAAGATAATTGGACAGTGTGAATAATTATTAATTGCTGCTCATACTATCATTTTAGAAGGAAAAGAGCACATGAACCAACCACTCATGCATATTGTCTATTAGCATCCTCTTGTCATTATAATGATTTAAAAAAAAGACTCAGGTAAGTTCCTCGCCTTCCTATTCGCACTTACTTCTCACGTGTCCTTTTAAGAAAAAATACACTTTCCATTTCTTATTTTATTGTTCCTCCTATTGGAAGCGGATATGATCAACCTTGTCAGTTTGAGTCTAATCCGTATCTATTGTTGTGCAGCGACACTGCTTGACGCGCTGGATCCGTTTCTTCCTCGTGCTGGGTGTCTGACCGGGGCAGAAGAGGGTGTACGTGACGGTGCTGAAGGTTTTGGGTTTGCAGGCTGAGCAGGACTGAAAGGCGTCTCCATCTTGATAATCGTGCCTCGGGATGTAGAAGGAGTTGCACTGTCCGTAGCAAAACCGGTTGATGATGGTGCGGCTCAGGCAGCCCTCCTCCCGGATGGTCTGCTTGAGGGGCTGGGTTTTGCACCAGTCCAACCGCAGGTACCGACGCTCCGTGACGTGCAGCGCCTCCTGGCTGGACTCAAGCACTTCGTCGGTGGAGGTTACAGGTCCCGTCCCGCGGGGAATAAGTCCACTGATGGCGGGTAGCTGGCACCTGTCCGATTCGTTTGGGTTGTATTTGTTCGGGTGTGGGAACGCGCCCTGAAAGGTGGCCGCGTCTGCGCTCCTCAGCGGGACGAGCAGAAGCAGCAACACCGCTGCAGAGATCAGCGCTGATCGAGTCTTCATCACTGAAGCTGGAGGAGAAAGAGTGTTGGCATTTTACGCACAACTTTTACGCACGCATTACGCACCAAATAAACGAGCACATACAGGGTCATTTAGGAGTCCAAATGAACAAAGTAAATCAGCAGTCACTAAATTAAGTTACCTGTTGTTGATTTAAGCTCCTCACAAAAATACTCTGTCCAGTCACACAGTCTGCAGCGTGTTTCTTCTGCAGGTCCTTCCTCCTCTGGTGGCTTTATGACATGCTGAGGGGTTTTCTAAACTGTCTTGAGCCACAGAGCTTCAGCAGAACACGCCCCCCCCCTCCAACCCCACCCCTCCCACATCCTAACTTCATCTGTCTGAAAGTGGGGAACCAATCCAATCACAAACTTTATCAATGCAGATAAATCATTTATTTGATTTCACAGAGCAAAAACATAACACAAAACATTTTTTGGTAAGATGAGACTCGGCGCTCAAATTACTGCAGTTTGGTGATGAGAACGGATACTAATTGGAATACGAGTTACAATATTGGTCATGCAACAGTGACCTAGTTCAAAGCCATCCCTTACATGACAAAGCAAAGCTGCTACCGTTTATAACGAACTCAACCAAGAATAGGATCTGTATTGAGTCGTTGCTTCTGAAGACACAAAGGTGAATAACTGGTTATATATATCAAGACGTACAAAAACGTAACTTCAAAAACTTCAGTGAGAAAATGGATTTCTGTACAGTCATGTATAATTATCACTTTCTCAATCAACGTTTCTCCAAATCAACATATCGTTTAAACCTCTTATTATAATACAGTTGTACTGACAGTCATTACTTAAACACATGGTATTTTAGCATTTTGGGGTTAAATGGTTGAATCTCAGGCAATATTCTATATAATATGGTTGGTATAAGTGAACTGAGAAACACTGTTTAGGCACACAGCTGTGCTGTGAAAAGTGCCTATCTTTTATCTGCATACTATTTATTATTTTCCAGTACTTGCGGTGAAAGTCACAAATCCATTGCTTGTTAACCAAAATGCTTAAATATGTAGTGTAACAAATTTGTATCTGAGAGTATACTTTATATTACAGTGAGTTTAGGTCGTAGATTTGCTGGCAGCAGGAACAGTTGGTGGCTCTTCCTCTTCTTCCTCGGAGAAGTGAGGAACAGATTTCTTGGCGACCACATTGTCCAGCCTCTGGCCCATGAGATACGGGTTGACGCTCTGCAAGGAGGCAGGCATATGCATTTATATTAACACTATGAACACTGAACATGTGAATGAAGACCAAAGAGAAGACAATCTGTATAAAAACATTTTAAAAAACTGGGATTTTTAGCTGGTAGTGGAACATATCACATGGAGAGTATGTCGCTCCCTTAAGGGGCTGATTTCAGGGCTGGTGATGTGTTTTTACACAATACTTCAAAGGAAGAAGACAACAAATACAATACCCTTTTTCTTCTTTTTGGCCCTCCCTTCAGTTTTTGGTACAACAGCTCCTTGTTCTGAAAGGAAACGCAGACATTAAAATCATAAATCTTTTATAGCCAGTCCCTAAATTACTGTCATCAAATGGCCTGAATGCCTTTTCAGGGAATAAAATCACCTTCTTCAGACCAGACCCAGATAGACTGAATCCATGCAAATTACAAACAAGTTTAGGTTGATCTTTTAGATGGCAAAAGTCTTCCTTTTATTTATATATATATATATATATATATATATATATATATATATATATATATATATATATATATATAATTTGTTTTTCAGCAGCCAGCATGAGCAGACTATGAGAAACCAAAGCTGCGTCTGCTGCATTCCTTGCTCCCAACATCCATCGATTTTTTATTATGAAAATGATTTAGTTTTATTGAATGCTGTTGCACCCGCTCCATGCTGTTCTGTCTTTTTTCTTTTTTTTAAAAGTACAATTCTAAACACTTGTTGTGAAGCACAGAACCTCTCTTAGTTTCTTGAGAGGGTGGCACTTGCAATATTTGATGACTTTGTACATATGTTCAAATGTGTGTGCATTGCGTTGAACAAGAATAAATACATTTTAAAAAGTAATCTTCATGCGTACACGTTTGCATGGTTCACATGTGCACCTGCTATTGCGTCTCAGGTAAATGTAAAAACAGACTTGATTTGAAGGTGAAAGACTAGAGAACTCTGTGTTAGTGAGGTATGTGTGCACTAATAGTCAATCAATTCATAATTTCATTAAAATGTGCTGCTTTTTTCTGCTTTAATTCATTGTTTAGACAGAACAAGTGATTTGGGAACTAGCCAGAACCATTTTTCACCATTCAATTGATTTGTAATAAAAGAAATAGAAATAAAGTTAAAATTCTCACCCATTTCGCCAGTGCTGGGTAGTCGTGCTCCGGGTCAAACAGGTGCTGGTGTTTTTGAAACTCTCTGCTGAAGTCGGCTGTGTCCGGAGCATTTTCCAAACACCCGTCTGCTGCTGTGTTGAAGGTGCAGAATAATACAATTAAAACCCAATATAGAACAAAAGGAACGGGGCCCTGTGGTGTCATCAATAGCGACATCTGTAGATTAGTATGTTCATAAATAAAGTGCTTAGTACAGGAGTGTCTACCTGTCTTTCCCAGGGGACACGGGTTTGGGGGGTCTGGGTATCCGTGATCATCGCTGAAGTCTTTGGGAACGTTGTCGCCGGTCAGCTCGGCCACAATGTTGGGGATGTTGCCAAAGGGGCCGAGGTGCTGCAGCCCTTCGTGAGCACCACCTTGTGGAAGAAGATAAGCATTACAATCCCCACAAGAACAAGAGCAGCAGCCTCACCAGCACCAACACAAGAGCAGGCACCAATGAAGCATTTGCACTTGTGTAAATATCACATTTGACAATATTGTCCATGTCATTACATTTAAAGTTGTATTATTATTTTTAGTACATGTTGAAGCCCTATCAATTATCAATATTACTACTTGCATTCATCATTTGAATGGTGTCAGACATTTCATAAGCATTTCTCTGTTTTGAGCACAAGATGTTTTAATTTGTTACGTGTTATTTGAAAATGTAATGACTTTGTGGACTGATGCAACAATATCAAATATGTTTGATTATATGTTTTGTTTTGCGATTAAATAATAAAAAAGTATGTAGAAAATAAGACAGATGATATATATTGGGGCAAATAGAGAGGATGTATCACAGGTTCCTTGAAATACTGCATGGGTCACCAATCAAACCCAAAATAATGTCCAGTTATTGTTATTCTTTATAATTAGAATGAGGGGCAAATGAGGAAAATTGCATAAAACAAAAACAAACTTAGTGCAGAATTAAGAAAGGTGTGATAGGACAAGTAAAGTATAATAATAATAATAATAATAATAATAATAATACATTTTATTTGTAAAGCACTTTTCATTAAAAAAGATTCTCAAAAGTGCTAATAATATAATGAATATACTGCATTGTCCACATTCCGCTAAGGTATATCTTTCACCTGGTTGGTCTGAACCTGCCAGACTCGATAACATGGATAAATGCCCCCACGTACCCTGTATGCTCTGAGGCCCCACAATGTTGGTGGCCTGATGTGCAGGATACTCCACCCTGGGCCGAGCGATGCCCAGCTGCTCCATGACGCCGTGCAGGAGTCGCTGGATATCGGCCTCAGACACCTGGTCCACCGTGCGGGGGCTGCGGGCCGGAGCCCTGCCGACCTGCAGGCACAGCAGGAAGCCGAGCAGCGAGAACCGCACCGCCGAGCCAATGTCTGCCATCTGCCGAGGAGAAGACACGTAAGGCCACCGCACAAAAGATGGACAGTAATGATGTGCAAACACAGCTGCATGTTCTGTTCGTCACATGACGGGCTATTGAAATAAAAGCGACACTCATATGGAAATAGTGGTTGTATATTATGGAGTCATTGTATCTGTTGTGGTTAATATAAACCGTAGTACAAGGCTATTTGTCGATAAATGGAATAGAGACTTGGTGCGCCACTCTGTAAACAGAGCCAAGGCCGATGTAAATAAACTATAAATAGCCGACATAATATGTCTATAAAACAGAAAAAAACACCATGATGAATAATACAAGCTGTATTAAATTACACTTATTTAATAACATCTATGAGTTTGTTGATATAAAACAAAGGACAAAATAATGAATTTCGGTTTATTTCTTCTTACCGTGTAGTCGATGATGGTTGGACCTGCGTACTAAGCGAGACCTCTGTCAAGCGAGATAGAAAAAATGTTTATTTCCGGTTTCCAGAATAAGAGCTTGCTTCACATACATGATTTCAAAATCAGTTTTTCGATATCTTCTGCCAACAAACATTCTAATTTAAGTTTATTTACCATAAAAATAGATTGTAATGCTTTCATGTTCCAAAAAAAATGTCCGAAACGTTTTACGTCCCCCTGTTAATTATCTACCATTTTATTTTGAAGGAAAAACACTCTTCACACTGTCATAATTACCCATTATGCAACCTTGCAGGTGGACGCAATCCACTTCACTTCACGGTTCAGATGCAGTTGCTAAGATACCCAAAATCCTCTATTCTCATTGGCTGTTACATTGTGGCAATCATTTGCCCAGGGCCCACAAAAGCACTGCTCTGTAAGAAGCACAAGCAAAATCTGCCACTGAGACATAACATCCCATCAACACATTTGTAATCAATCTTCTTCAATAGGTGGTTAGAGTGATTAATTATACATCAGCATGTATAGTGCCGACACACCCAGTTATAGTTGAAACAAATCAGAGTACGAACCAGCCTGGTTGGTCCTTTATAGCCAACTTGTGTAAATATGTTCTTTATCTATTTTACATCTTTGCTTTCTTTCATCTTGCCATTGTATCATTTATATAATTCTCAATTACGGATATGGCACTTATTTCGGCATCTGTCATCAGTTAGCTTTGGGGGTTTTGCCGATTTGTTTAACTTCTTATGTGGATTGCTTTTATGGGCCTCTGAGGTCAGGGCATCTCTTATACCGACTACTTGATATAATTTAATAAAATGTAACTGTTGATTTGTTTTTAAATCCTCCACAAATATGCACTTTAAAAATGCTTTTACTGTATATAGATTCCTGGCTTTTTGAGATTGCATAAAAAAATAAAACTGATCACCTTACCATAACCACTTAACAGCTATAATAAAATGTATAACATGCACAGGTAAAAAGAGAAAAAGTTGATAATACATTTATTCACTTAATAGTTCATCGATACAGTGTAAAAAATAGTCAAACACGTACATTTATTAAAACAACATTTGATTCTATTCAAGACTCTAAACAGTTCCAAGCCACCTCACCAATAGAAAATGATCCATCAGACACCACAACCTAAAATGCTGCAGTATTGCGAGGCAAAACCACATGACAACTTATTAAAAAGATTACAGTGAAATGCGTCGACTCCAAGGTGTGAACTGTAGTTTCCCGACACCAGTGAGCACAGGAGCGCTGTCAGCATCCTGTGCTCTGGTGAACCTCTGGAAATGACCCAATCGCAGATCTCTGAAAACAAACAAGTGACAAACTAAATAAATCAGATTCAAGTTCATCAGATTTCATTAACAGTCACACGTCTTACATGTCTCTGGTATCTTATTGATCCTGTGAAATGAATCCTCACGCGTTTATAATTTACCTTGCTGGTCTTTGTGGGGTTATGCATGCCTCATTGCCAACAGGGCTGGGACCATCTAACAGAGCTCTTGCAGGTCTGAAACCTTGTTCTAGAAACAATTTGGATACAAATCACATTCGGTAAAAAAAACAAAAGAAAAAAACAAACTAATTTTCAATCATTACGGACAATTTTCTTTTTTTATATTGCGTCTACCTGCACAAGGCACGCAGGTTCTGAACAGCAGGATATTGGGGAAAGTCTCGAGGCCGAGGCTTCTCCTGAGCGGTACTTTGTCTCCTGAGGTGGACTCTTGACTCTGCTCAGAGACTGGAGGTCTGTCCTTGGAACCCCCTTGAATCCAGGGCACGGTCTTCACAGACCACATCGCTGCAAGTATTTGATCAAATTTAATTCCAGGGTTTTGTCGAGAAGGCCAATAACACCGTTACATTTTTCTGATCTCTTAATGTTTAACCTTTCAGACTGTGTCTTTTTCTGCGACCTCTCTTTGGATCTTTCAGAAAATGGAAGTTAATCAGAAAATCCATGCTGTCCATTACAGCTTTAGGAATCACACCTATAGAGAGAAGATCCGAAAGGTTACGGATATCCAGTCTGTTCAAAAACTCGTATTCAAAAGAATGCGTCCGGACTGAAAGATTGTTTTGTTACCGAATAAGTGAGGATTGTCAATGAAGGTGCGCAAGACAAGAACTCGGAGTTCAAGTCGCCTTTCAGACATCTCGTCCTTGTTGGGAGGCGGTAAAAGACACGGCGCGAAGACTGTGGCTAAGTTGGAGCCGGTCATTAAGTTTTCAGAGCATCTGACACGTACAGAGAACGAAGAGGAAAACACATGGAATTTAAAATCGTTTGTACGTCACTTGAAATTCACTTCACAGTTGTGGAATCCGGTTTGTCGAACAACATACAGGAGTTTTAGCTCATAATCTAGATGATGGATTACAAGCATGCATTGCTTTAAAAAAAAAAAAAAAAAAATTGTTGCGCCATGGTGGAAGGTAGCTTTAAATGTTGCTTTCACTGACATTAAATATTTCAAAGTTTAACTTTGCTGCAGCCATTGATCAGGTAAAAGTGGCATTGTTGTTCAGTTGTGTGTTAAGTGTTAAGGACTGCAACACCTGGCTGAGATGACCAAGGCCTCAGTGACATGCAGCAGTCACTAAGAAGAATGATCAGCACTCCTACCAAACATTTGCATTATCTGTTGGGCTAACTGCAGCTCATATGCCAAAATAAAATATAAGTTGAGCTTCAATTAACACCACTGGTGAACTAATGAAAGAGCACTTCCATGTGCTCCGAACACTCTCGGTCTCTAAGTGTTTAATTTCCCCACAGGGTTGAGTTTCCTCTCGAACCTTTGGGAGACTTTGGAGAGGAAGTCAAACAGGTAATGCAGACAGGAGGAGTTTCTGGCGGGTAGCAAACAGGACAGCAGCTGGAGGGCTGAGGCCCTGTCCTGTGGGCTGGAGAGCGCCTGGGCTTTGAGCAAGGCAGCGTGAAGCTCAGAGGGGAACAAAGGCTCCGGCAGCTCCCTGCAAAACTGTTTGATGAGCGTTGCAACATCGTAGGGGAGGGATGTGGTCAAACAACCCTCTCCTCTATTCAGCTTGGCCTGCAACACACACACACACAAGAATGGCACAACAGGAGTTACATTTTGCCACAATAAAAGCCACACCAGATCTGATACACAGCAGGGTTTGCTCAAATCATCATCATCATCATCATCATCATGTCTCTCTTGCGTCAGTCAAACTTATATTGGTGCTAAAGGTCAAAAAGGTTAAGATCTTACCCTTAGGGTCTTAATGCGAGGAAGAGAGCCAGGTTTTCTGAACAGGCCAACAGTCCCAGCACGCTCCAGTAGAAATGAACAAGCGTTCACCAAAAAGCTGAAACACAACACGTTGAAAAACCAAAAGGGTTAGTCCTGGGACCTGACATCCCAGTTTAAGTTAATACACTTTATTAACCTGCCACTCTTACTCACCAGGGCACCAGTCCAAACTCAGGAATGTACTGACGGTGTGAATTCTCCAGAGAAACACCAAAGATCTTCGCACCACTGATGCACGGTCTCTCCTTTTTCTTCTCTAAGGTCTTTACGGTAATCCCGTAAATAACTTGAAGGTGAAAGCGAATCACATTACTGTCTGTAACCTTCATTTTGAAACGTTCAACGACCTTTGACTGGAACACCACAACCACCTTCACTCACTTAGTAATATCACTGGTGAATGAAAAGAGGCCGGCTTTATTATGCTCATCCATATCACCTGTGGCTCAGGTGACTAGGAAAGAAAGGAACAGTGTTGTGTTCAGGGCACATAGGGAAAGTGGTAGATGTGAGCTTTCAACTCGGAAATAACTTTCACTTCACTTTTAAGATGGTGATGGCTCTGATTATTCTGAATATTGACATTACAGATAAGAAATGTGTTGTGGTCATTGTCCCAATATATATAAAAGACTAAATAAGCTCGCTCGATCTCATCATAGATTTGTTCAGCTGTGAAACACTTTACGGTTGACTTTAGTGAAAGAAAATGAGACAAACTACGTACATGCTAAGAAAAGTCTTAAAGGGTCACAACTTGAGCAACTCTTTAAGTATTAAGACAACTTTATGTCTATGAGGGGGGATACGTTTATTTACTATTTGAAGCATGATTTAACACCATCACCCGTGGCTATAATATGTAAAATATTATAGAAAATTATATTTTGTCATCCTTTTGTGGGAAATTAAAATGTCTTTTTGAATCACACACGGTGAAAAAAGTAAATACATCAACACAAAATTATGATTTAATTAGCTTTTTCTGTGAATTCATCTTCTAATTGAGAGGTCCGTAGGGAAGAGAAAGCTTTCTTTAAGGGTCAAAACTCCAGATACACTAACTATATTAACATCTTAATATGTTAGGTATTGCAGGAAACGTTGCAGGACTTTTATCCTTGAATTACATAATTTCAGCAGAAATCACACATTATAAAAGGCATTTGAATCAGTTATGTTCTGCAGACAACTCCATTTCTTAGTTAGATTAATTAATTAATTAATCATTAATCATTAGTTAAAAGGATCAAATCAAATGATATTAGTCAACAGACATATTGACATCTTAACTGTTCATGGGCCTGCTGGTATGTTTAGACTCCAAGACTCCAGACTGTTACTGTTAAAAGCAACTATTTTTATTACAACAGAACATGTATATACAGCAAAAGGCACAGTAGAAATACAGATATGGAAGGAGAGCTGGTGCAGTCGGTGTTGGGTTTTCGTTGGTTTTGGTGCTGGTTGGAGATTTAGAAACACTTCCTGTGCACGATGGAGGGGCCCGCCTCATCGTATTCCTGCTTGCTGATCCACATCTGCTGGAAGGTGGAAAGGGAAGCCAAGATGGAGCCGCCGATCCAGACGGAGTATTTCCTCTCAGGGGGAGCGATGATCTGCATGGAGGAGCAGAGGTACATGTTGGTACGATACGACATTTTAAACTTCCTGTCAACTGGATTCAACCAGTCGGTGCTGGTCGATAAGGCTCACCTTGATCTTCATGGTGCTGGGGGCCAGGGCGGTGATCTCCTTCTGCATGCGGTCAGCAATACCAGGGTACATGGTGGTTCCACCGGACAGCACATTGTTGGCGTACAGGTCCTTGCGGATATCAATGTCGCACTTCATGATGCTGTTGTATGCAGTCTCATGGATACCAGCAGACTCCATGCCTGGGCAGGTGAGAGGAGGGAGATTAAAAGGTTCATCAGGTTGACGGGATATGAGTACCAATACGTAAAGAATTACAGAAATAATACAAATGTAAAATAATAACAATAATGGAGTTGACAGCAACTTTAAAAAACAAAGACATACAATGCTTTACAACACAGTTCTACTTATAACCCCCTAATTTAGCATTTATCAGCAGTATATAGACAATTAATGAAGGAGTTATACAACACACTATAATGTAGTTATAAGGATATATATATATATATATATATATATATACGATTTCAGTTTATATTAATGAACAGTATTTGTCAACATTTACAACATCTCTTCTGAAGACATCTCTTATATTATTTAAACTGTGTTTTATTATGTTATCATTTATTATATGTACATACACCGGCCTCCACTGCCAAATAGACAAAATAGATTTATATACATTTAAACGTGCTTGAACTTGTTATAAACCATGAAATGTTTATATGATATCTTTAAAAACTAAATATGGGGGATTAAGTAAAGTACATTTCTTTAGAGAAATACATTTAAGATTTAGCTATGATATGTTATTGTCAAGCTGAAATTGTGGCCTATAATTACGACGCCTTCTTGAGTCAGTATGCCTTTCACTGGACACATGGAATATATGACGGTGTTCACAGTGTGTGAGTTGGTGGGCAGCTGTCATGACTCACCGATGAAGGAGGGCTGGAACAGGGTCTCGGGGCAGCGGAAACGCTCGTTGCCAATGGTGATGACCTGACCGTCGGGCAGCTCGTAGCTCTTCTCCAGAGAGGAGGAAGAGGCGGCGGTGGCCATCTCGTTCTCAAAGTCCAGTGCAACGTAGCACAGCTTCTCCTTGATGTCACGCACGATCTCACGCTCAGCTGGAGGGAGGATATCAATCACAGTTTAGTCTGTTAACCTCGCATGACAACATTATTAACCAGCCCACTGCACTAACTAACATTACAACGTAATCTTTCTGAGTTCAGTAAAATGGAAGTAGGCGAAAGTTTCGCTTACGAACAAAACACTATAATTCATGAGAAAGAAAAGGCAATTTCACCACATTCTCCTTCCTATTCATGTGTCATCTCAAACAAAAACAAAACTCTGAAGTCGCTATACTGAAAATACTAAGAAAAACAAACATACGTCTGTTCACTCTAACACATTTCCTCTGAGGTTGCCTTGACTATGATACATCGAGCCAAAATGTTCTAGAAGCTTTTTCAAATCAATGCCATTCACTGCGTTTATGAGTTAGGTTTTTCTTCTGATCAGAGCTTAATCTCCTAATTAGATTTGTGTAGGCATATCCTATTTATGAATTGAATTGTAAACTTTGTAAAAGTATATTTACTCATTACAGTAATAACCTAATAAACTAATGCCAATACACATCCATTAAACCTCTTTTAATCTTACGGGTTAATTGTTGGGTCCTTCTTACCAGTGGTGACGAAGGAGTAGCCACGCTCAGTCAGGATCTTCATCAGGTAGTCAGTCAGGTCGCGACCGGCCAGATCCAGACGCATGATGGCGTGGGGCAAAGCATAACCCTCATAGATGGGCACATTGTGGGTCACACCATCACCAGAGTCCAGCACAATACCTGTCACACAAATAAAGCAGCAGTTTGTTAGAAGAAAACACATAAAGAGTGTGTGTTTTAAATCGAGCCCGCGGTGTTGCACAGTCAAAGAGTTAAAGTCCTTGGTCGAGACTCACCGGTGGTACGACCAGAGGCGTAGAGGGACAGCACGGCCTGAATAGCCACGTACATGGCAGGGACGTTGAAGGTCTCAAACATGATCTGGGTCATCTTTTCCCTGTTGGCCTTGGGGTTGAGGGGGGCCTCAGTCAGCAGGGTGGGATGCTCCTCTGGGGCCACACGGAGCTCATTGTAGAAGGTGTGGTGCCAGATCTGTGTAACAGGAACAGGGAGGACTATGTCAGGGACAGACGTTACTCACAACTAGGCAGGAATCAAGAATACAAAGAAACATATTAAGGTGTTGCGGTTGTTCTTCACCTTCTCCATGTCGTCCCAGTTGGTGATGATGCCGTGCTCGATGGGGTACTTCAGAGTCAGGATACCACGCTTGCTCTGGGCCTCGTCTCCCACATAGCTGTCCTTCTGACCCATACCCACCATCACACCCTGAGAAACGCAAAGCAAACATCGCTCAGAAAACATAGACACTCACAGACAGCCTGCAATAAAGCTTTCAAATGTGTATCTTTCAGAAACGTGTGGCTCCTTTGGTATTCCTACCTGGTGACGGGGGCGTCCAACAATGGAAGGGAAGACAGCACGGGGAGCGTCATCACCGGCGAACCCAGCCTTGACCAGGCCAGAGCCGTTGTCGCACACGAGGGCGGTGGTCTCGTCGTCGTCACACATGTTTGGTCTTTTCTGGGTTGGCCTTCTGTACGAGACAGAGGATGGAAACACAGACTCAACATTAGTCTGTGAACATTTCATCCAGGAAACAAAACCACTCTCATGTTTAAATGTGTAATATTCTCATGTCACATAAACCATGCAATCCTGAGAAACAATGCAGCACCATGTTGAGTATGAAGACACGTCTGAGTGCTCTAATCTCCTCTCTGAGTCTCACAGCTGCATGAAAAGCCAAAACGGGACGTGGCCTGCCCCCCCCCACACGTACACTCTCAGGTCTATTTTCAGCTTCGGGACCCTTGTCACCCTCCTCTGCTCACAAAACCCGTCCTCTGTATCTCATCGTTAAGCCGGGAGCTGTTAACAGCTGAGGCGGTGTGTCTTTTGACAAGAGGCAGGAGGAGGCCTGAGTCTCAGCTGTCGTCACATAGTGGTCTCGTCTGTTTGGAGCCAGACCATGTGCCCCGATCCCTCCAGGATCTCTGGACGCAGCCTGCATCCCCACTGCATCCTGCATCTCCCCTCATCATACATGCTTCCCCTATCCAAATCAGCATTAGCACATTTAATTTAAGGGGCTGCTGAAAGTTTTCATGGATATCAGCCACTGTACTGCAAATGATGCTTCTGAAGCAGTAAAATGGTGCTTTGACGAAACTCTAAATGAGCCAACTATGAAGTTACAACTGAAAATACGTGGAGAATCAAACCTATACTGCCTCTGTCTACTTAAATTCCTCCTCTGATGTGTTCTACCATATGCCGGGCCAATGCTGTCGAATGCTTTATTAACTTTTCCAAATCAAGGCCATTTAAGGAGGTTTGGTTCTTCTTCCACCAGAGCCTAAGAACAGCAATCTCTGAATTTAACTCAACATCAATTCAACATTATTAAACACGATATACTGTACTTCTCATTCTAAGGTAGTACAGCTTCTTTCTTTTCATATAGATTAAATAAGTCGTAAACTTGTGCACCATTATTTATAGAGGCAATTGGTATTCTAGGGTTTCCATAGTGTTTCACTCTGCATTTAAATATGTATTATTAATTAAACAAGACTTGACTACCTTTTCCTCAGAGGCTTGTCAGCCCTCCTATGTTAATCGAGTTCTTTGGTTCTTTTTGGTATTAAAATAAAATACAATGTAACATTATCTATTTAATCTAAAAGTATTTCAATATTGATGGTCCTAATATGTTTTCTCTGGTTGTCTCTACATTGAGTCAGAGCTTCATTTCATGGCTGCCTCTCCACAGCAAGCATCCCATCACTGCATCCTAAACCTCAGAGACTTTCCTCGTCTGTACAGCGCAGCTCACTGTAAATCTGAACGACGTTTCCATAATTCTCTGAACTGTTCTACCAATTTTAGTTTTCTCTTTCTTTGAAATGATTTCCCCTCTCTTATCCTCAGCCCTCATCCTTCTCCCTACCACACATTATCAGCTTTGATCACAGAAACAATTTTAAACTGTGAACAAAAAAATAAATCCATGGTTTGGCAGCAAACTGTCTGCTGCAGCAGCGTCTGCTCATCCTCCCTGATTACTATGGTCCAAAAAGAACAACAATACAAGCAAGAAAACTAAAAAGGGACTCACCAAGATGTAACCACAAGACTGGAGTTTCCACTGGGACATAGGGCCGAGGGAACGAAGTGGTCCTTAAATATGTCTCAGCGTCCTGAGGCTGGGGGCCAGTGGGCGGGCTCAGGAGTTCACACAAGCCCAAATTAAGTGCTGCTTAGCAAAATGGTTCAGTAAAGTGGATACTGTGTCACAGACGCCATCAAACTGGGGAGATGTTGCCTTGGAGATGAACGTCAATGGACAGAAGGGAGGAGTAGTGAGAAGTTTCAAGACGACTTTT
Organism: Cyclopterus lumpus; assembly: GCF_009769545.1. Classification (NCBI taxonomy): domain Eukaryota; kingdom Metazoa; phylum Chordata; class Actinopteri; order Perciformes; family Cyclopteridae; genus Cyclopterus; species Cyclopterus lumpus. The sequence goes on from NC_046989.1 coordinate 15,532,250, forward strand.
GCCTGGATGGATGGTCGTACAGCATACCCATTTGAGACAAATATATATGTTTTTTACATTAGTATGCTGTATTTTAGTTTTAGTTTAGGTGTAAAATCATTTGTGTTGATTCTTTCAGAATCAACTAATACCCTTTAGATTAAATTTGTCGGAAAGTTTGGGATACTCAAACCCCTCAACATGCAATATCATCAACTGGATCCGTTCAGGTTGTTTCCTCATATTAAGCAGCATCTTTCTCCCACTCATGCTTTATGGAGCTGCCCTTCAGGTCCATAAGGAAGTGTTAATATGACTAATCTCAAGCAGGGCCATGGGGATGTGGGTAGTTGGAGGGTGCGATTGTAATCTGAGATGTTGTCTGATCAATCTGGTTAAGGAGCCGTCTAAGGGAAACCTGCCTGTGACAGTTTGCCCGTGTCGTTCCATGTGTAAGGAAAGGGGGGGGAGAGAACATGCCAGACAGCTGAGATGCAATATTGTAAGAGGGGGAGGGGGAAGGATGGGGCTGAGGCCAGGGCCCAGGACTCCAGTAGACGACAGATCCCTGGGACGGCCTGTGCGCTGAGCAACGGGAGGCATTCTGTGCTCTGATTGGCTCCAGTGTCGCCTTTTAGGGAAATGGAGTGTAGCATTTGCCAGTGGCTGCATGTCGCCACAGACAGAGCGGCCAGAGCTCAGGCTCCTTATTCGTCACCTCGCACTGCCTCCACATGCTTACGTTTCAATGCTGAAGCCCTATCAGGCCACTGTGAGTGCAATGAGAATGTAAATACTCCCCCACCACCATCAACACATTGAAATATTCAGTTTGTAGCCGTGTGCTGTAATGTAACTCACAGGGAAACGCTAGTAAACTACTTGTCTATTTCTATTTCAAGCGTTTACATAACCGATAGCTACTTTCATATGTATGTGTCTTTGCCAACTGATAACTATGCATACAGTTTCGGGTGAATTTCCTGATGAATCATCACAGTCTGTTTTATGTCTGGTAAAGGTTCTTGTAGGGGGTTCAAGGAAAAATCAACCTACACAATGATCTAATATTCAGATAATCAGTTCACTTCTTCGTAAGATGAAGAAAAGCAGCACATCCTAACAATCGAGAATGCCATTTTTGCTTAAAAAATTACTTTCCATTATCACAATTAATCGACTAATCACGTCAGCTCATTCAGAAATCTAAAGCAACAACATACAACTATGAAACCAAAGAAATAAAGGCATATGATGATCTTGTCGTTAAAGTTGGACTCATGGATTAGATGTTGTTCTTCTGGCCGCAGCGAAGCTTCGATATATATACTGTACAGCAGCAGTAGAGATAGTGAGCGAATGCAGTCCCCTCAGATGGACTGTGACAACAGTTAGTGGTGGAAGAAGCATTACTTAAGTAAAAGTATCAGTACCACACGATAAAAACACATCTAAAACAAGAGTGAATCTGGTGTAAGGGCCTTCACCCACTGGTGAGCATCCAACCCATTCTCATTTCCAGCTCGTCACAAACGAACGTGCGGCCTGACCCCTTAAACCCGCTGGTGGCCCAGCGCTAAACTAAGTAGCTCCTCTGCGATTGCTGGTTAATAAGTCCACGCCAATTTTTGGTTTAACACGGGACATGAACAGTGGTCTCCAGGTGAAAGTCCTTTGTTCAGGGAATGAATCCAGGGAAGAGCACCCCAACCCATATTGAGCTGGGGAGGAGAGGCCAGCTTTGAATGTTGCGTTTACAAACCGCGGCCGGAAAATCCAATCGCTTTCACAAGAAAAGAAAGAAGGAAAAAAGAACACTACAAACAGAAAGACACACGCTTAGTGTGTTAGTGCTGGATTGGATGATTCTTGGTTGCATTGATTGATTCTTTATTTACATAAACTACACACTAGTAAAACCAGACGTACTGGAATGCGTGCTTCAATAAGTGTTTGTTTGGAACAGACTCTCTTGTTCAGTAAAGGGAACAAATGCTTCACATTGTTGAGCAAAATGTAGGAGTCAGAGACATCCCGTTGGATGAAACTGATGCTGTGTTTTGTCAACAGCTCCCTTCAAGTCAGGGAAGCACTTTTTGGCAGAGTCCTATCTTTATCTCCAGGTCTTTATCAGGATAGAGCAGATTGGTCTTAAATGGGTCATGGTTTTGAGGGACATTCGTCCTTATACGGGCATGTAGGAAGCACACAGTTTGTCTGATATGACAGCTGCCCCCTCTGCACTGCACCCCCCCTACCTCTTCTAACACACACACACACACCCACACACACACACACACACACACACACACACACACACCTCAGCAACTGTTAGCAACAACTGCTTTTTTAACAGTCAAGTCTTGCTTCAACAGTTGTTTTTTTAATTGAGGATACATATTACTGTGGAAATGGCTGAAGAAAATGAGCACAGGAGACTAAGCTATTGTATTTTGTGCCAATACATGTGAGAAATTATAAAGGCTTATTAGTTGTTTTTTTTTAAATAGTTATTTGACCACCAAGTCGGGATTTCTTGAAATCGAGCTGATTATAACTTATGTACTTTTACACCTTCTTTGAGATTTGGACTATTTCTAGACTAAAATAAATAGATGTCACTTAGATGACTTAAAATGAGATGTCACTTAAAATGAAACTAGTAGTCTGATAACCATGTTTTGCACACTTCCATAGCACCGGAGGATTACAATTATCTTTGTCACTGCAGGGGAAAACATTTCAGTGAACAGCCGCTGACAATGAACATGCCATAGTCCGTGAAATGTGCCACATGCCGGCTGTAAACAGCTGCTGGCTCGACGGCGTTTGACAAACTGCCTGCTGCTTGACACGATAATCATAACAATCACATTAGTGGCTTTGTGACTGTAAATCATTGAAAGATAAATGTGGCAGCAGAAACACGGTTTTATGACCATTACATAAAATAGACCAATAATAATGCTGATTTGTTTTTAAGTTTTTGAATCTGATATTGGCTGATACATTAATAATAAGAACAACCTGCAATGACTTTGGGGTAGCAGAAATAAGTTTTGAACACAATTCTGACATTAAACCGGGGCCAGAGCCTCAGGGAGTCTACAGGGTCAAATTAAGGCTAAATACGGGTCATTCCACAACAACTCAACCAAGACCAGTTCATGTCTTGGATTTCCTTGAAATAAAAATCTATTGAAAACTTGTATTAAATTCACGGGGGCCTTGCAAAATCTTTGTGTGTTCTCTGCCCTTTTTCATTGGACTGGGATGGGATTTGTACTGCACATCCAAGAAACCCTTTTTAATTTGTATTCATGTTAATGAATAGTTATTGATTTTTACATGAATTAAATAAATAAAACTGAAGGTAATTTACCCCCCCCCCCCCCCCCCCCCCAAAAGAAAGTGATATTCACTAGTTTCTCGCAACCAAAATTGTATTCTGTATACTAATATAGATCGATCCCATCTAGAATTTAGTTGGTCCTGCATAAGAAAATGAGTGCCGCAGATCTTGCTAAACTTAGCTTCAGAGATAAAAAACATCACTTTATAAGGATATTTTGACTGTAATTCTACACAAGAGGGTTAGTTTCAACTTCTTTAAACCATTTTCCCACAAGACTGTCAATATTCATTGCAGATATATATACAATGTTTATGTTAGATGTTATATTAACCCAGTGGCTCTCAAACTGTACACAGACCTAAAAGTAATTAATAAATACATGGCGAAATACAAGCGGATACAAGCGAAATGAGCTTCCTCCGTAGGGTGGCCGGGCTCAGCCTTAGAGATAGGGTAAGGAGCTCGGACATCAGGGGGGAGCTTGGAGTCGAGTCGCTGCTCCTTCGTGTCCAAAGGAGTCAGCTGAGGTGGTTCGGGCATCTAGTCAAGATGCCTCCATTAGAAGTTTTCCGGGCACGTCCAACTGGTAGGAGGCCCCGGGGAAGACCGAGGACACGCTGGAGGGATTATATTTCCCGGCTGGCCTTGGAACGCCTCGGGATCCCCCAGAATGAGCTGGAAAGTGTTGCGGGTGAGAGGGAAGCCTGGGTCGGCCTGCTGAACCTGCTGCCACCGCGACCCGACCCCGGATAAGCGGGTGATAATGGATGGATGGATGGCGAAATGACTGTACCTTCATGTACATGTTTACGTTACGCCATTAACAGGTTACGCTTGCGCGACGGTCAAGATTATTGGCGACTCGCTGATTCTTGCAGTTTTGCCAAAAGCCAATCTCCGTGAGATCGCCTTTTCTGTTGTTGCCCTTCAAAACAGAAGCTCAACATTGAGCATGAATTGAGAGTGGCTGTATCAAGCCTGCAACCCTGTTTAAAAAAGATTTGTAGTGGAAAGCCAACTCATTGCCACCACTAATACTAATAAAACTTGACACACAAATCTGTGAGGGTTCGGTTGTGCCGGACCCAAACGCAGACACGGGGAGGCAAGGTTGGGTGGAGGTAAATAGTTTATTCTATAGAACCGGGAGAGCGTAGATGGAGTGGTGAGGTGGCGTGAGCGGCGGCGGATGAGCGGAAGTGCAGGTACGGGATTCCTGGGCACAGGGAACAGGGGTTAGCAGGAAATCACAAGTAACAAGCAAAGTACGTTTCTGAAGTGAAGCCGAGAGTTGAGGTACCACTGTAAATGGTGCAATAATCTGGCAACTGGAGAGAGGGAAGCCAGGATGTTTTAACAGGGAGGACTTGATGATGTGATTGGAACGTTACCATGACGATCCTGTCACATCACGTTACGATGACGATCATGTCACGTCACGTTACCATGACGATTATGTCAAGTCACGTTACCAAGACGATCATGTCAGGTCGTTATTAGGGTTGCAAAGGGGCGGAAAGTTTCCGGTACATTTCTGGAAAGTTTCCGGAAAATTCCCGAGGAATTATGTCAAGTCACGTTACCATGACGATCATGTCAGGTTGTTACTAAGGGGCGGAAAGTTTCCGGTAAAGTTCTGTAAAGTTTCCGGTAAATTTCACGTCACGTCACGTTACCATGACCATGATCGTCATGACAACGTGACATGATCGTCATGACAACGTGATGTGACATGATCGTTGTGAAAATTCCCGTTACCATGACTATCATGTCATGTAACCGTGACAATTAAGTCACGTCACGTTACCATGACTATCATGTCACGTTACCATGACGATCACGTCATGTCACGTTACCATGACCATGATCGTCATGACAACGTGACATGATCGTCATGACAACGTAACGTGACGTGACATGATCGTCATGGTAATGTGACATGATCGTTGTGAAAATTCCAGAGGAATTCCCGAGGTAACTTTCCGGAAACTTTCCGGAAAATTCCCGAGGACACTTTCCGGAGGAATTCCCGAGGAAACTTTCCAGAAACTTACCAGAAAATTCCCGAGGAAACTTTCCAGAAAATTCCCGAGGAAACTTTCCGGAAAATTCCCGAGGAAACTTTCCGGAAAATTCCCGAGGAAACTTTCCGGAAATTTACCGAGGAAACTTTCCGGAAATTTACCGTAAACTTTCCATAAATTTACTTTCCGACCCTTTGCAACTGACTTAATCGTCATTACCATGATGATCATGTCAGGTTCGATGTCGATCATGTCACGTAACCAAGCCGATCATGTCACGTCACGTTACCAAGACTATCATGTCATGTAACCGTGACGATTATGTCATGTCACGTTACCATGACAATCATGCCACGTTACCATGACGATCACGTCACGTTACCATGACCATGATCGTCCTGACAACGTGACATGATCGTCATGACAACGTGACGTGATGTGACATGATCGTCATGGTTACGTGACATGATCGTTGTGAAAATTCCCGTGAAATTCCCGAGGAAACTTTCCGGAAAATTCCCGAGGAAACTTTACGGAAAATTCCCGAGAAAACTTTACGGAAACTTTACGGAAATTTACCGGAAACTTTTCATAAATTTACCGGAAACTTTCCGCCCCTTTGCAAACCTAGTAACGACCTGACTTAATCGTTATTACCATGATGATTGTGTCACGTCACGTTACCATGACGATCACATCACATCAAGTTACTATCATGTCATGTAACCGTGACGATTATGTCAAGTCACGTTACCATGACCATGATCGTCATGACAACGTGACATAATCGTCATAACAACATGACGTGACATGATCGTCATGGTAACGTGAAATGATCGTTGTGTCACGTCACGTTACCATGCCTATCATGTCACATTACCATGACAATCATGTCACGTTACCATGACGATCACGTCACGTTACCATGACCATGATGGTCATGACAACGTGACATGATCGTCATAACAACGTGACGTGACGTGACATGATCATCATGGTAACGTGACATTATCGTTGTGTCACGTCACGTTACCATGACTATAATGTCACGTTACCATGACCATGATCGTCATGACAACGTGACATGATCGTCATAACAACGTGACGTGACATGATCGTCATGGTAAAGTGACATGATTGTTGTGTCACGTAACGTTACCATGACTATCATGTCACGTAACGTTACCATGACGATCATGTCACGTTACCATGACAATCATGTCACGTTACCATGACCATGACGGTCATGACAACGTGACATGATCGTCATAACAACGTGACGTGACGTGACATGATCATCATGGTAAAGTGATCGTTGTGAAAATTCCCATGGAATTCCCGAGGAAACTTTCCGCCCCTTTGCAACCCTAGTAACGTCCTGACTTAATCGTCATTACCATGATGATCATGTCAGGTTCCATGACGATCATGTCACGTAACCTTGACGATCATGTCACGTCACGTTACCATGACTATCATGTCACGTAACCATGACGATTATGTCACGTTACCATGACAATCATGTCACGTTACCGTGACGATCACGTCACGTCACAATACCATGACCATGATCGTCATGACAACGTGACATGATCGTCATAACAACGTGACGTGACATGATCGTCATGGTAACGTGACATGATCGTTGTGTCACGTCACGTTACCATGACTATCATGACTATTATGATCGTTGTGAAAATTCCCGAGGAATTCCCGAGGAAACTTTCCGGAAACTTTTCAGAAAATTCCCGAGGAATTCCCGAGGAAACTTTCCGGAAACTTTTCAGAAAATTCCCAAGGAAACTTTACGATGACAAAATTGATAAAGGTGATGGGGGTGATGGGGGTGATGAAGGTTATGAAGGTGATGGGGGTGATGGGGGTAATGAAGGTGATGGGGGTGATGAAGGTGATGAAGGTGATGGGGGTGATGGGGGTGATGAAGGTGATGAAGGTGATGAAGGTGATGAAGGTGATGGGGGTGATGAAGGTGGTGGGGGTGATGGGGGTGATGAAGGTGATGGGGGTGATGAAGGTGATGGGGGTGATGAAGGTGATGAAGGTGATGGGGGTGATGAAGGTGATGGGGTTTATGAAGGTGATGAAGGTAATGGGGGTGATGAAGGTGATGAAGGTGATGGGGGTGATGAAGGTGATGGGGGCGATGGGGGTGATGAAGGTGATGGGGTTTTGAAGGTGATGAAGGTGATGAAGGTGATCGGGGTGATGAAGGTGATGGGCGTGATGGGGGTGATGAAGGTGATAAAGGTGATAAAGGTGATGGGGGTGATAAAGGTGATGGGGGTGATAAAGGTGATGGGGGTGATGGGGGTGATGAAGGATATGAAGGTGATGGGGGTGATGGGGGTAATGAAGGTGATGGGGGTGATGAAGGTGATGAAGGTGATGGGGGTGATGAAGGTGATGAAGGTGATGAAGGTGATGAAGGTGATGGGGGTGATGGGGGTGATGAAGGTGATGGGGGTGATGGGGGTGATGAAGGTGATGGGGGTGATGAAGGTGATGGGGGTGATGAAGGTGATGAAGGTGATGGGGGTGATGGGGGTGATGAAGGTGATGAAGGTGATGAAGTTTCCGGTAAATTTCCGTAAAGTTTCCTCGGGAATTTTCTGAAAAGTTTCCGGAAAGTTTCCTCGGGAATTCCACGGGACGATTATGACAAGTCACGTTACCATGACAATCATGTCACGTTACCATGACGATCACGTCACGTCACGTTACCATGACCATGATCGTCATGACAACGTGACGTGACATGACATGATCATCATGGTAAAGTGATCGTTGTGAAAATTCCCATGGAATTCCCGAGGAAACTTTCCGCCCCTTTGCAACCCTAGTAACGTCCTGACTTAATCGTCATTACCATGATGATCATGTCAGGTTCCATGACGATCATGTCACGTAACCTTGACGATCATGTCACGTCACGTTACCATGACTATCATGTCACGTAACCATGACGATTATGTCACGTTACCATGACAATCATGTCACGTTACCGTGACGATCACGTCACGTCACAATACCATGACCATGATCGTCATGACAACGTGACATGATCGTCATAACAACGTGACGTGACATGATCGTCATGGTAACGTGACATGATCGTTGTGTCACGTCACGTTACCATGACTATCATGACTATTATGATCGTTGTGAAAATTCCCGAGGAATTCCCGAGGAAACTTTCCGGAAACTTTTCAGAAAATTCCCGAGGAATTCCCGAGGAAACTTTCCGGAAACTTTTCAGAAAATTCCCAAGGAAACTTTACGATGACAAAATTGATAAAGGTGATGGGGGTGATGGGGGTGATGAAGGTTATGAAGGTGATGGGGGTGATGGGGGTAATGAAGGTGATGGGGGTGATGAAGGTGATGAAGGTGATGGGGGTGATGGGGGTGATGAAGGTGATGAAGGTGATGAAGGTGATGAAGGTGATGGGGGTGATGAAGGTGATGGGGGTGATGGGGGTGATGAAGGTGATGGGGGTGATGAAGGTGATGGGGGTGATGAAGGTGATGAAGGTGATGGGGGTGATGAAGGTGATGGGGTTTATGAAGGTGATGAAGGTAATGGGGGTGATGAAGGTGATGAAGGTGATGGGGGTGATGAAGGTGATGGGGGCGATGGGGGTGATGAAGGTGATGGGGTTTTGAAGGTGATGAAGGTGATGAAGGTGATCGGGGTGATGAAGGTGATGGGCGTGATGGGGGTGATGAAGGTGATAAAGGTGATAAAGGTGATGGGGGTGATAAAGGTGATGGGGGTGATAAAGGTGATGGGGGTGATGGGGGTGATGAAGGATATGAAGGTGATGGGGGTGATGGGGGTAATGAAGGTGATGGGGGTGATGAAGGTGATGAAGGTGATGGGGGTGATGAAGGTGATGAAGGTGATGAAGGTGATGAAGGTGATGGGGGTGATGGGGGTGATGAAGGTGATGGGGGTGATGGGGGTGATGAAGGTGATGGGGGTGATGAAGGTGATGGGGGTGATGAAGGTGATGAAGGTGATGGGGGTGATGGGGGTGATGAAGGTGATGAAGGTGATGAAGTTTCCGGTAAATTTCCGTAAAGTTTCCTCGGGAATTTTCTGAAAAGTTTCCGGAAAGTTTCCTCGGGAATTCCACGGGACGATTATGACAAGTCACGTTACCATGACAATCATGTCACGTTACCATGACGATCACGTCACGTCACGTTACCATGACCATGATCGTCATGACAACGTGACGTGACATGATCGTCATGGTAACGTGACATGATCGTTGTGTTACGTCACGTTACCATGACGATCATGTCACGTTACCATGACAATCATGTCACGTTACCATGACGATCACGTCACGTTACCATGACTGTGATCGTCATGACAACGTGACGTGATCGTCATAACAACGTGACGTGATTCCCGTGGAATTCCAGAGGAAACTTTCCGAAAAATTGATAAAGGTGATGTCATGTCACGTTGCCATGACGATCATGTCACGTCATGTTGTTATGACGATCATGTCACGTTGTCATGACGATCACGTCACGTTACCATGACGATCACGTCACGTCATGTTACCATGACCATGATCGTCATGACAAAGTGACATGATCGTAATGACAATGTGACGTGACGTGACATGATCGTCATGGTAACGTGACATGATCGTTGTGAAAATTCCCGTGGAATTCCAGAGGAAACTTTCCGGAAAATTGATAAAGGTGATGTCATGTCACGTTGCCATGACGATCATGTCAAGTCATGTTGTTATGACGATCATGTCACGTTGTCATGACGATCATGGTCACGTTACCATGACGATCATGTCACGTTGTCATGACAATCATGTCACGTTATCGTGACGATCATGTCACGTTACCATGACGATTATGTCACGTTACATTGACAATCATGTCACGTTACCGTGACGATCACGTCACGTTACCATGACCGTGATCGTCATGACAACGTGACATGATCGTCATAACAACGTGACGTGACGTGACATGATCGTCATGGTAACGTGACATGATCGTTGTGAAAATTCCCGTGGAATTCCAGAGGAAACTTTCCGAAAAATTGATAAAGGTGATGTCATGTCACGTTGCCATGACGATCATGTCACGTCATGTTGTTATGACGATCATGTCACGTTGTCATGACGATCATGGTCACGTTACCATGACGATCATGTCACGTTACCATGACGATTATGTCACGTTACCGTGACGATCATGTCACGTTACCGTGACGATTATGTCACGTTACCATGACGATCATGTCACGTCATGTTACCATGACCATGATCGTCATGACAACGTGACATGATCGTCATGACAACGTGACGTGACATGATCGTCATGGTAACTTGACATGATCGTTGTGTTACGTCACGTTACCATGACGATCATGTCACGTTACCATGACAATCATGTCACGTTACCATAACCATGATCGTCATGACAACGTGACATGATCGTCATGACAACGTGACGTGACATGACTGTCATGGTAACGTGACTTGACATAATTCCTCGGAATTTTCACGATCATGTCACGTTACCATGACGATCATGTCACGTCACGTTGTCATGACGATCATGTCACGTTTACCATGACTATCATGTAATACTGATACGTTTACTAAGTTACTAAGTAAAAGATGAATAGTAACAAATTGTATAATAAGCTTAATACCATATATCTGATGTTTTAAGTCCCCTATATCATAGGCAACAATCTTTGAAAAGAGCAACATGGTGGAACTTCTCCCTTATCTCATTATATAAATGCAACAGCAGCATGATAGGACTAAAAATACACTATTGGGCATGAATGGGCAACACAAATGTTACATTTGTGCAAAGATTAGTGTTCACTATGAAATATGTACAGTTAGTCATATAGTCATCCTCATGATCATAATTGGAATGCATAGTCAACTATGTTTAGACTCAATATGTTTAAACTGGATTACTTTAAGCAACAACATAATAAATACAGGCTTTAACATTTCACCTGGGCTGGCATTTGTGAACGTGCAGTATGTGAAGTCACGCGACGTGTCCACCTGACGCATTCTCAGCGTAGCATTTTATTGGCTGTCCCGTAGCAACCGATGTGAGGCCATAGTAACGGACCCGGAACGCAACAGCAATAACTCACTTTAGCTAAACTAGCCTAGCTAACGTTACATCTTTAGTAAAAGTTAGTAATAAAGTGAATCGTTAATACAATAAGCTTAAGCTGTACGTAACCACAAATGTGCTCGTCTTTTTAAAATGGGGGACGAACAGCAACAAACGCGTCCCAAACGTATTTTTATTAACGACGTCGACAGATATTCCTCCAAACACATCGCTAAGGTAACGTCAGCTAAGCTAAACAAGTTGCTAGCCGCTTACGTGCTGTAAGTTACGTGTTCATATAACATGGCTTGTCGTCCACTAGTTTTCCAGTGTTTATTCTGACCGTCTCAACAGTTTTTATCGACATCCAGCGTGGATGAGGAGGCCTCTGAAGGAGCCGTGGAAGCAGGAGACACCTCCTCCGCTCGAGGTGAACCTGCTTTTCAAATAGTGGGGACTGTGTCTCCGTCCAGCAAACATGATCAGCAGCCCTTTCTGTTGGAACAGTATCCGGTGAGTCATTCAACAGGGGAAAGTAACACAGTGCATCTCCTCAAGCATTACACTGAGGCTGCATACGATTTAGAGGTACTTGCACAATACATGAGATCCTATTTTCATTGTATGTCACTTGGCACGTCTACCCCACTACAAGTCTACTATTTAGCATTAATTTAGAATCTACTTTACAGATTATTTGAATACAAATCATACCAACTTGTAGCCTACAATATAATTCATAGATACAACTAATCCACAGTTAAAAATAGGCTCTTTATATACATATAACAGTGAAATTCTGCATCAATAATAATCATCCCCAAGTGTAAGATTCTGTTATGGAGTCATTCTGCATCAAGAGTACTTTTATGTTTTAATAGCATCTTTTTAAACAATTTAAGTTTTACCCTAAGTATGTTTTGCTGACAATACTTTGAATGCAGGACTTGAGTATTTTATATTGTGGCATTTTCTGCATTTACTTGCCATAACAAGTAACTCTAATGACTACTGGATATATAGATTATGTCTATTTCCAGACAATGTGTGATTGGATATCGAATCTCTTTTGGTAGTCACCAACTCGAGGCGAGCTTCTTGAACGCCTGCTGGAGTGTGACGTCGTGGTGTACAACATCTCAGAAAGTGCTACACAACAGCAGATTGAAGAAGCCACATGGGCAATCACAAGTAAGTGAGTAAGTAGGCTTATTATGCAGTGGACTGGCTTTGTTGTTTTCATTTGTCACACCTCTACTTGTTTTTATATTTTACAACAGCGCTTAATGATGAGATTGAGAACTTCAAGTCTCGAAAAATGTTCATCTTAGTCTCAAGTGTGATGACCTGGACTATGACCAAGCCGCAGGATCCGGTGAGCCCAGAGGAAAATCTTGGCAAACTTGTCCTGTGAATAAAACACAACCTTTTGTATAATCATTTGCTTCATTTTGCTTCAGGAAGAAACAGATGTTCTGCTCACAGAGGAAGAGTTCAGAAGAAAAAGGCCACATCCCAATTTCAAAAACCACAATATTTTGGAGAAACTTGTGCTGAAACTTGGCAGAGGTGTATGTACATTTTTGGGATGAAAAGGTCAACATACTTAACAAATATTCCAACAAGCTTGGTGGCATTTTACTCCATGCTATTAATAATCATCATTTTATACCTGGAAATGTATTAAGCAAGGCCTTTTAAAATGAAAAGAAAGTGTGTTAACACGTAAACATCACAGATTCCGTGTGATTTTCCAATCTTGCAGAGAAACTCCAAGCTTGCTGGATATGTTGTAGCTTCTGGTCTTCAGTATGGAGAGGGAGAGAACCTCTTTCACTACTTTTTCAAGGTAGATATTAATTTGTGTATACTATCTATCCCAATTTGTAGTATCATCTTCTGAACATTGTTTTTGTGTTTTGAATAGGTCTCTTGGTTGATGCAGCTTCCAAAAGTTCCTCTCTTTGGACCGGGAACAAATCATATCCCCATGATTCACGTAAATGATCTTGCAGGGTGATTTTAATTTTCTGTACTCATATTCACTGTGGCTATTTTCTTTTGATAAGTGATGAAGAGCTGAATTGTGTTTCTTTTTTAGAGTGATCCAAAACATTGTTGAATTCAAGCCAAAGTCAAAGTACATTCTTGCTGTCGATGACTCCAAGAACACTTTAGAGGATATTGTAAAGGTAACCTTATTGAAAACAATAATGCAGCAATACATTGAGTTGTATAACTAACTAAATTTATCTTATTATCTGACTCTTAACTCTCCAGATGATAAGCGATACACTTGGTTCTGGAAAAATTAACAAAGTACCTGAGCAGGATGCCATCGCCATGAAGGCTTATAAGGTAGAGTGTGAAATGTGTATTCTTATTTTAAATACTTAAGAATCTAGTCTGGATTATCTCTTATTGTGCACATTCAAGTCTTTCTACTTTTGGGAATTTATTTCAGCAAGAGGAATTGGAATACCTTAATATCAACCTCCGCCTGGATGCTTTCATTATAAAAGACTCCTTCAGTCTCAACTGGACGTCTGAAGCTGGGATGGTTGAAAACATGGCGAGCATTGTTGAGGAATACAAAAACACCAGGCAGCTTCTTGTGAGTACAGATAGCAGGACATATTTCAATATCTTTCAATAATTTCTGTTGCTCCAATCTACAGTATGACCAGATTCAATGTGTCAGTAAAGTAACCCACAACATTACAAACACATTGATGGGGTATTCGGGGCGTAAAAGCTATTTTGATACTAGATAACAGCTGCCACGATTTCCTTTTTCTCGTTAATTGTCACAGCCAATCAGAATCTGCCTGGTTGGACCTCCAGCTGTGGGTAAAACCACCATTGCAGAGAAGCTCTGCAGTCATTACCAAATACACCACATCAAGATCAAAGAGGTCATTGAGGAAAAGCTCACACAGCTGGTCAGTGAAAGGATTGCATTGCAATACTGTGAAGTAACTAAAGGAAATCTACTGCCCTCTTGTGGAAGGCCTTCTTTGCAATCTGAGAATCCTGACAAATATTGACTCATTGTTCATTTTCGTGTTCCTTCTATGTTCTATGCTACAGAAGGAGATCGTGAATGAAGCTGACCCTGAAATTGTCAGTGAAGAGGAAGTGACTGCTGCAGAGAAACAACTGGAAGAATTGAACCAAAGCATGGAAATGAATGCAGGTTAGTTAGAGAACCACGGCGCAAAATAAGAGCAACATGGTTTGGTTTATTGACATTAAAAGCTGTGGTTGGGCTGTTTGACAACAGCTGCTTTTGGATTAATTCAAACCTGTATACTAAAACTGTTGCTATAAGATATTTAAAGTGAGAAAAATACATATTATTACTCAATAACCTACCCAGAAACAGGTCTGAGGCAGAGGGTTGTGCTCATTTTGACACCTTTGCATTTGGTAAGTCTGTAGTTGGATTATTGTTGGGTTGTTGTTGCATGGAGGGTCTTTTATTTCCTCACTTTAGGTTTCAACAACTGTGTTGGTCCATTAGGTCGACTGGCTGACCATCTAGTTTTTAACATTTTAAAAGAAAAGCTGAATTCAAAGCCATGCAGGAACCAAGGATTTGTTCTCAATGGCTTCCCCAAGTCTTATGAGCAGGCAAAGCGGATTTTCTCTGGTATGTTTCATCCATTCATTTACCTACGCTGTAATGTTTATTTTAATATCGATAACACTAATGCGGATGTGGTTATTTTTATTATGCAGATGAGGACACAGAGAGCCAGGATTTGATGCCCAAAACACGTGTGTACAACAAGGAGATCACTCCAGGTTGTTGATGTATTTGTTACTTTGTTACACCAATCAAACCATTCAATTGTTCCAGAATAAAAAGCAATCCCCCAAAGTCTCTTGTCTAATGTTACAACACATTCTTATTCAACTTGTTTCATGTTTTGCAGAGCATGTTTTCGCCCTCAATGCGACAGATGACTTCCTGACAAAGAGAGCTCAGGGACTTCCACAGAGCGTGGCGGAGAACATGCGTTACACGCAGGAGGAATTCGTGCCTCGCCTGACGAGATACAGACAACTCAGTACCGCGGAGGAAACCCTGCTGGACTACTTTGATGAGCTGGAGATTCACCCAGAACATATTGGTACTCTCCTCAAAAGACACACCGTTCATGTTAGACCATCAGGGGAATATTTACCTTAGATGTAAAACATGTTATTATAGAAAAGGTGAGTTTGGTTCATTTGAAGCAGGTTTTTGTGACGTTCTGTCTGTGTTTAACAGCGCTTCAGGTCACGTTTTATACGAGGCAACAGGAAAAAAGTGTCCATGTCGAAGACAAATTTGGGGTCTTTTTCTTGAAATCAAATTTCCTGTAAACACAATTTATTCATGTTTTGAAGAGCATGCTTCTTCTTAGAAAAACAGTTTAAAGAAACAGTTAATACCTTTCACAAAATATACTTATTTGCTTTGTTGTAGAATTAGATTAGATGAGTGATAACACTAGTATCTATATATTCTCAGCTGCTGCTCATCCCCCTTAATAGGGAAATTGTCGTTTTGACGTGACGGTTGAAGTTGTTGAGGTCACTTCCCAATGGTTCTGTTTCTTCAAAGTAAGTGTGTCTTGTCCCTCTCCAGAGGTCACTACAGCTGATTCAGAGTACACAGATGTCATGAAGAAGATCACAGATACGGTGGGGATTCCCAAAAATTATGGCCTAAATCCAGAGGAGCAGGAGGTGGAGAACAAAAAGAAAGAGGAAGAGAGGAAACAGAAGCTGGCGGGAGATGCTGCTCAGAAGAAACGAAGGAATGAAGCTGCACTGGCTGAGATGGCTGCTCAGTATGAGGAGTGGGTCAGTGCTGTAAAATGCATTCATGAATGGTCGAGATGAATTACCATGCCACATTGGGTTTATGTACTTCGCTAGAACATCATGACTTGTAAACAATATCAGCCAATTAAAATATCCTATAATTCATTAGCAGAGGAATTTGTCCGAGGTGCAGCGGCAGGAGTTGGAGCTGCAGGAAGCTCACTCTCTTCCTCTGAGGAACTATCTGATGAAGTACGTGATGCCGTCGCTCACTGAAGCCATGTTAGAGTGCACCGAGATCAAACCAGAGGACCCCGTCGACTTTTTGGTATTTGCACAGTAGAGGTTCTCATATTGAGCATAGTTCTGTTAAATACTGATGTGTTCTTTTCAATCTGCTGATATGTAACTTTTTGTTTTGGCAGGCTGAACATCTACTACGGAACAAGCAGCAACAATAACATTGATCTCATGAGGAGATGTTATATATTTGAGGCTCTGTTTTTTCCGACAGTCGTGTAGTCAAAGATGATTATAAAATGAAAAGAGTGTTGCATCAGTGTGAAAGGCGTGTATTTTAGGTTGTTTTGTTATTTTAAATTGTAGTTTATAAAACGTGTCCAAGCTGTATGGTTGTTGTCATTTATTAGTTTACCTGAAACAAAGAGAACAAACGCTCAGCAGTTATTGATAATACTAACAGTTCCCTTATCAATATTACTCTGTGAGTAGGTCACTATTTATAAAAGATCTATACATTTTAACTAATGACTTTAATAATAATAGAATAATACTAAATTATTGAATAATCCTTTGCCCTCGATGGACTGGCGGCCTGTCCAGGGTGTCCCCTGCCTTCGCCCTATGTCAGCTAGGATAGGCTCCAGCACCCCCGCGACCCTAATGAGGATAAGCGGTATTGAAAATGGATGGATGGATGAATAATCCTTTTAAAATAATTCATAAGCCATTAATAAGAGCAGCTGTTGGGTTGGTGTGTCTTTAATTTGAAGTGCTTGTGAGTTACTCACCTTTTTAATTAATGATAAGTTCTGCAGTTATACATATTAGTAAAGTAATTAATAAAGTGTTGTGTTTCTCATTTTCCGATAAGCATTCAGTAGAAATGAGTGAGTCATTTCTAAACACATTTTAATGTTAATTTGTCATTGACAATAACCCATCCAGTCTGCAGTTGTAAATGTAAACAGATTGTTAATGAATGGGTTGTTGTCCAGATGCCCTGCAGTCCTTTTTAGAAGGTCAAAGGTCAAATGCTCCATTGGAGGGTCTATGCCTTCATACACACATTGATTAATTGCAAATCAGATGTATGTCAATAAAGAATCTCAAGTGGAAAATAGATATTGTGTCCTGCAGATTGGGAATATGAAAGCCCATGAAAAATTAGCCAAATCTTCTCTGCCAATACCAAACAGCTTATTTTGCTGTTGCTATTGACTCTTGTTTGGTGTTGTTTGGTGGATTGGATGATTGAAGTATATCACTAACAAGGAAGAAACAAGACATAATGGCAATTTTACAATTTATTCATGAACATTTATAACGTAAAAAAAATACACTTTCAATATGAAGAAATAATAATGTTTCTCTTGGCTCAGTGCAATGTTTGTTCAGCCAGGTTTCTACTCATTTCAGATCCTCTTACAGCCTCCATCTGGTCTATGACTCAGTCAGAGATGACTGGAAGCGTGATGACTGGTTATAATCCAGATGATGTAAACACAACAATTTTTGTGCAAAATTCTTCAGTTGAATAAACACAGCTTCAACTAATAAATAAAAAAATGCATTTCATAAAAAGAAAACGTCATTCCTGTTTCTTTCTAATTTACATTATACTGAAAGAAAACATGGTGACTCATGCTACATTATGTTTATGACATCACTAAAAAGAAATGTAATAATTATTCCAGTGCTCATGAAAAAGTTGCAGAATGAAAACAAAACCCCAAAAACTTTCATTTAGGCTACAAGTCTGCTTCTTTGAACACAAGGTGGTGCAGGAATTCTACCGAGAGACGTCACAGAGGCATGAAAGAGGCCAGCGCCTGTATTCAAGCAGTTTAATGTCCGTTAAGGGCTTTTGTTTCTCTCAATTTAACCTAAAGACAAAAGAGTTATAAGATACATTGTCTTGCTTTGTTGTGCTTTTATGAATACGTTAGTCTGGCTGAGGCAAAGGGCCTTTGTTTTGATATTGTTGTAAAATAAAACAAGAATGCTTTGTTGTGGAGGCCAATCTGCTGTCTAGATTTGCTTTGTAGTTTTTTTTGTGACTGAGAATTGGTGGAATCCCACAGATAATTAGGAGCTGTTTGCAGGCTCGCTCTTATGGAAACCAAATTATAACAGAAGCACTTCCTGTCTCTTTATGTACAAAAATGACCACAATAATATGGCACGAGTAGCATTTTCCAGGTTGTTAAAGCTTTAAAAGCAAAGCTGTGTAATTGTTTCGGTAGCTTATTATATCTATGTATCTATATATGAAGTTATTTTACAGTATCTTTTCTTAAATGTTACATATTAAAACCCATCGCTACTGTATTTTCAAATTCTAAAATTATAGTAGTCGCTGGTACAGACATGAGGCTGATTAAATCTTCTACACCTAAAACTAATTATTTAACCAGAACTAGCTGTACTGTGGTAAGAATAAGAGAAAACGCCTGTGAGGTGTTTACTCAGTAAACTGAACCCTGCAGAAAGTATTATTGTTGTCATTATTAGTATGAGTAGTATGTGTTTCCATGTGTCATACTTAATTTAATGAGTTAATTGTTGTCTGTGCAAATGTGCACAACAACCACTGTATTGTAAACATATGATCAGCCAAAATAAAAGTGTTGTTGGTGGGAGAGGCAGAATGGTCTGGCATAACCAATTAGGACTGACTTTCCCGGCAGGGAGCAGGTCCAGCTCTGTCACTAACATTTAACTTCATATTTATGGGGGAAAAACGGCGAGATGTCCTGCCAAACACACCCAGTTCCCATAATTCATGTTTTCAATACGTTCAGCTTTTTACTGGACCCCAAAGTCAGCTAACCCCGTCCTCGTTTCCAATATTTTACTGCTGTAAAAGGAGGATATTATTCTCCCTAATTAGAGTTATTTTTCCCACGATGCACTTGAGCAGGTTAAGTTCCTTATTAGATTCATCCTCAAGCTGTAAACTCTTAAATAACAGTTTTGAAGAAATGCAGAGAATCCATTGTAAATAGCTGAAGCTGTATTTGCTCTCAGGTCCGTTTTGGAAAACATGAGTCATCATCCCAGATGGTCCAGCTGCCTCATGTTGTTCTAAGTGTTCTCACTGGCTCCAAAGCATGCTGGGAAAAGACCTCTTAACAGGCTACAGTGTTCTACTCCTACTGTACTGTTATCAATATTATTGACTTATTACTAATATGACAGTTAATAAGAACATTAAATCTGTGGTCACAGCCAGAGGTCGCTGTCTGCTCGACCATAATGGCCGCTCTCTAGTGGAAAACCTTTCATTCAGGATGTCAGAAATGGTGTATTAGTGAGGACTTTCACCTGAACAAGCGAGGGAGAAAGGTCTCATTCTGTGGTGCAGGGCGTCGGCTCAACCGGCTCAAATACACTCATGGCGGGTAGATCGTCCTCTATCCTCTATAGCAATTTTACTTCTGATTGCTTACGAATGTGATATCCTCATTATGCTTTTCTCCGTAAACTCTGATAAAATGTGTTATTTTAACCTGCGTGGGTGTATGGGTGTGTGTATGTGTGTGTGTGTGTGTGTGTGTGTGTGTGTGTGTGTGTGTGTGTGTGTGTGTGCGTACATATGTACCTTTCTATCCTCCATCCTCCAAGAGAGAGATTGAGATGATTAATGTAAAAGAAAAATTACCCATGGTGCCAAATGTTCTGCACAACTTGTGTGTGTGTGTGTGTGAGTGTGTGTGTGTGTGTGTGTGTGTGTGTGTGTGCGTACGTACGTATGTACCTTTCTATCCTCCATCCTCCAAGAGAGAGATTGAGATGATTAATGTAAAAGAAAAATGACCCATGGTGCCAAATGTTCTGCACAGCTTGTGTGTGTGTGTGTGTGTGTGTGTGTGTGTGTGTGTGTGTGTGTGTGTGCGTGTGTGTGTGTGTAAACGTACCTTTGTATCCTCCACCTACAACAGAGAGATTGAGATGATTAATGTAAAAGAAAAAGAAACCTCAGTCAGAGGGAGGTCTAAGGTGGTCTAAGTTAGCCATGTTGTTTTATCTGCTATGGCTTCCAGTCACAATAACCTCTACCACCCTTGGAGTGGTCTCTCTCTCTCTCTCTCTCTCTCTCTCTCTCTCTCTCTCTCTCTCACACACACACACACACACCAAACATGGAAATAGCATCTACCACCCCCGTGGTGGTCACTCTAACATCTGCTGGTAGTTGAAAATGGTAGAAGAGGACCACACACACACACAGGGAAGTGTAGTGAACCATCTCAGTGTATCTCAATGACAGACACACACACACACACACACACAAATACCACAAGTAGTCCTGCATCACACTTCAGGAAAGAAATGATTAATTCAGACCCCATGTATCACCATATTGACCTCCTGTACTATACCTCACACCAGAGCAGAGTGTCACATGTTCACACGCACACACATGCACACACACACACACACACATACACACACACACACACAAACACACACACTTCTTACCAAGCTGTGTTTAACAGCAGGGTTTGCTTTTGTTGGATAGTGAAACAGCCCCAAGAGAGACATAGGGTGTGTGTGTGTGTGTGTGTGTGTGTGTGTGTGTGTGTGTGTGTGTGTGTGTGTGTGCGCTTGCATACAGACGTGCTTCACCATGAATGCAAACCAGTCACCCACATGGGTCCAACAGGTCATCCCTCGGTTGTTTCAAAGGGCAACATGTTGCTCTCTGTGTTGTTGCTGCTGAAGCTCTAGGTTTCACATGTTGTGCAGCATTATGTGCTTTGAAATCTGTCTTTGAGTTCTTTAACTGCTCTAAGAAGGACACTTTAAGATGCAAACAAAAGCTGTGATTGACCTTCATCACAGTCTGTTTAAAGGGCCTGGGGAGAAGTGCCTCAGGGGAGGTCACTTGAGGCGGCGTCGGTTGGCGAAGCAGAAAACTAAAGCAGTAAACTTGAGCTGTGGCTCTGCACTAAAACTTGATTATAAACCGTCCATCATGTGTCCATTATGTTTCAGAAAAAGAACATCATCCTCTTAAAAATCTAAATTGCGTTTCAAATTGAACTTCACTGCAGTAGCTCTAGCGAGTCAGTAGCATCCTGCACATTTAGTTTAAATATTTTTTCCTCTCAAGTCTATGATCAGACTTATTAAGGACATGCAGCTAACACAGGCCAGGTGATGTTCTGCAGTGAGGTCCCGTGACATGTATTTTTCTATTTTCAGCATGTGCGCTCCAGCTGGTCAATATGGCAGCCACTTGTGGTTGTGTGTGCGTGAGTTTTGCACAACATGTTTATGATTTTGTGATTATTTACAGTAAAACTGCTGGCGCTCAAACAGCTCTGACCCACATTTACTTCACTTATTTTACAAACAAATTATTTTTTTTTGCAAACTGGATGTTGCTGCAGAAAAAAAGACATTGTATTTTATAGAGAAATAAATAATTTAGTTCAGATGTTTCAGAAAGGGATATCAAATGAATGTGTCTCACACAAAATATCGGCATGCCTGTGTTTCCACATAAAAAAATGAAACATCCCCTCTGTGCATCCATATATGTGTGTGTGGATACATGATCTTGTTTATGTATCAGCCAGTTAGTATTGTGCACCTCTGACATGAAAGGCATGACACTGGATCACTCATGTACTCCATCTTCTAGTCAGCGTAATGAAGCCTCTGTTGGGACGGCAAAAAAATGGCGTTGGCCAACATTTCTCGTATTCCTCCCGGAGCATCAGTTCGAGTAGAGGAAGTTTCAGCAGGCTCTACTTGTGACTTCTCAGCGGGCTCCAGGGTTAACGGGCGTTCTCGATCAATCACAGATACAAATATGTGAATGCTTTCCAAATGCTAATGGAACCCAGGTCTGCCGAGGCCTCGGATTAGAGGTTCCTGGGAGTCTGTAAGGGGAAGGAAGCTGTTCGGATATGTAAAAGAGGGAAGATGTGATTTGTGATGCAACGCATAACGAAATCCATCACTGTGCAGAATGAAAGGGTCTTCTGAATACTTTCAGCCTGCTGACAAACAAACAAACTGAAAACATGTAATTAGGAGGTAATTAGAGGGTTCTGACTCAATCTTGTATCAGATGTTTCTGTGTTTACATCAGTGAATGGGTTAAGAATGTGTTGGGTAGTTGGGTGGCTGCGTGTGCGTACATGTTTACACGTGTCTCAGGCAATGACATTATAAACATCCCATAATTATATCTGATTGCCCCGGTGACCCCCTGACTCCTACAGCTGCTATCACAACGTTAAAGGCCCAGTGACATGTAGTGCTTCACCGTAATCTGCTCCCCATGGAAGTGATTATCAGTGCTGAAATGGATTTGTTTACATCGAACGACTTTTGCTCATCACATGTCAGTGTTTCACCTACTAGAACATCCACACTGTCCAGGACACAGTGTCCTGATACCAACACGTCACAAGGTTCCACTATACACTGTATATACTCTATATGCTCTACTTTGGAGCTTCACACTGCAAGAAGCTGAACTGCAGCGACCCTCGGAGGAACTCTAGTAGTGACTAAAACTACTCAGAGAAAGTAGTTCAAACTGCTTTGTGAAAAGAAATTGTGAAAATTGACAATGTACATGTGATACCAAATCAGAACAAAATATAATACAAATAACTTTTTTAACTATAGACGGGAGGTGTCAAAAAAATATACGCAAAACTCGTGATGTGACATTATTATGAGTGATGTTATGAAGTCCACATTGATGTGTGTTTTCCTCTCTTTTTCTTTCAACACATGTGCAAATGAAGCCCAGACAAAACGAGCCGTTTCATACACATGTGTGTGTCGTGTTCATGTTTAGTGAGTGTAGCACGGGCAGTATGGAAGAACACGGGCTTATGGCAAGGCATGGAGCCCGGTTACGTAACGCAGGCAAGAGGATATTTAAATGAGCAATGCCCAACATTCCACCTCTAACAGAGTGAGGCGCCGCTTCACTTGAGATATACACCAGAGAGAGAAGGAGCAGAGTGAAGCGAGTTGAGCAGCTGCACTTCTGTTATTCTAAACACATGGAGGGAAATGAGGAACGGGTTTTATACTGCGGCTCCTCCCAAAAACACTGGATGAGGGTTAACCAAGGGTCTGACTGTGTGTCTGTACAGGGTCATGTGTTGGGTGCAGCTTTCAAAAGGAACACACCATGTTTTATTATTACAAACCATCAAAAGACAGAAAAAAAAACTCAACAATAAAGTCGTGGGCTTTAAAAACCAAAACAATGCGCTGAAAGATGCTAAAATGCTCCGTAGAGTCGGGGTGTTAATTACTGGTGCGTTTGTCACTCAAGCAGCACCTTACATTATATCAAATAACATACAAAAATGTTGATTAATGCAGCCTTGAAAAAGACACAATCCCATTTTATTGGAAACTCATGGTTGCAAAACTGCTTTTGACCGTGACGAGCACCAGAGTTCGCAAGCTGTCAGAAGTCCTTTGTGATCGAGATGAGGAAGATTTATAGAGGATGGCAAAGCAGATGAGAGATGTGTGTTTATTTCAACCAAATAACTGTTTCTCAACGTTGAGCGCCCGTCACGGCTCGTCCTCTCGGTTCCCACAGCTGTCCGCCATGTGGGCGCTGCGTGACTCGTACACACTGTTTCGCCAAACAAGAGAAGCTACGAGAGAAAAACCCGCAACGAGACCGCCGTCACGTCGCTGCTACATTGCAATGACAATATTCAGGACCCGGAGCTATTACTTTCAAATTGATGTTTTGGTAAAGATGAAGGAGCAAAAGGACGATTGGCACATGTAGTTCATAAACAAGACCGCTCAGATATTGCAAAAGAGGATTTCAGAAAAATAAAACAACTTCCATAAACTCTTTCATGGAAATGCTGATAACAGTTTTTCACAGCTTTAATTCATATTTGTGGAAGATGGCAAAACAAAATTAATAAAGTTAACTGTGTGTATTACATTTCTAGAATGTCTCAAACTGTAGTGACCCTTCTGTTGTTCTTCGAAAGGATACTTTTATTTGGGTACGTCCGCCGCACTGCGTTGTATAAATGTTCTGATGCACTTCAGAGGCGTTACTCATTACGATTTCTCACCAGGCTTCAATAACCGGGACGAAACATTTGATTGGAACTCAATAAGATAAGTATTTAAAAGCTGAACCAGTTCACACGCTAGTTTCTGGAGCCAATACGGAACCCATCAATGTGCCAAAAGTAAAATGGTGGGAAACAAATCCGCCAATGTTCTCCGGTGATTGCAGACTAATCTTCCTCATTGGGCTGCAGCTACACTCCGAACTCCAAACACACGCGGTTATGATAATATTGTTCCCCCTGCTGCCATGCAAAGGAAAAAAAACCTATACTCCTTTAATTTGATCTCTCAATAAAATGTTCGGTTACTTATTGAAATAACTTCGGAGCGTCTGGACTCTGGAGGGAAGCTGTTATGTAGGCGTGTCAAAGTTTTCCTCGAGTGGAGAAAAACATTCTCAGAGAGCAGATTAGGAGCCGGGCCGGTGCTCAAGGTAAACAGGTTTGTGATGTAAACATTTTAAGTCTGTATTTTCACGTCTATTATGTAAGAGGATATGATGTTTTTTTTCTTTGACCAGCTCTCCATCATGTTGACACTATCGTTCCACTCGGATGCATACAATATATTCCACACTGTAAGTATGGAAGAGTCAATCAAACAGACATTCAGCCAGTGAAATGTGGCAAAAGTAAACAGACCGGACCGAAGATGCAGATCTCTAGCAGGGACTCTCGAGGGCCTTTCTAGTAGTAAAGATACCCCTCTCATGTCAGTATGTACGGGAGTAAGTGTACATGCTGGAACTAGTGACGACACCACTAGTCGACGAGGAAATGGTCACAGGACCTACTTCTTCGTTGTTTCTACCTTTCTGTCACTGTTGTAGTAGTCGAGCTCGGCCTCAAGGTCAATCTCAAGGCCACGTTTTACTTGGTCTCGTCTCAGTCTCAGACAAAGAGGAATGTGGATTTTATTCCAAGACCAGTCAAGACCACAACTGGCTGTGCATTGTCTGCTTTATTTGTTTACTTCAGTACTGTGATCGCTCATAGAAAAACCAAGGGAAATTCACCCCTGCGATGCCCTTTGATTCCCGTTGTACTAACTTTAACATCGTCATGTGCTGAGCGGGTCCTCGCCCTCCTCGCTGCAGTCACTGCCAACAGAAATAGCGTGTCAAGCTGGGTGACTTAAGAGGTTCAAAAGGTCTGTCCAAGCCACTGTTTTCAACTCAATATCGTGGAAGTAATTTATTTTATTTGCCCACACTTGACCATACTTTAATCAAATGTTCATTTCATGAGGCACTGATACATTATGCTATTCTTACTTTTGGGTGTGAGGACATGAGC
Organism: Cyclopterus lumpus; assembly: GCF_009769545.1. Classification (NCBI taxonomy): domain Eukaryota; kingdom Metazoa; phylum Chordata; class Actinopteri; order Perciformes; family Cyclopteridae; genus Cyclopterus; species Cyclopterus lumpus. The sequence continues at coordinate 15,558,196 of NC_046989.1, forward strand.
TTTGAGCCACAGCATGGCAATCACAATTTCACAATTTGTGCATTTCAATCACAGGCCAAAATACACTATTTATTGTTCAGAGTGACTTGCTGACTCACTACACACATTGCAGCAGGTGTGACGCCCCCCAACCCCTCCTACACACACACACGCACACACACAAACAACACACACACACACACATAGAACAAGGGTTGAGCCAGAGGGCCAAGTGTGTTTTTACAGCTGTCTATGTAATGAGCTCTTTGGGGGCCTGTCAAGTCAACTGTTAGCTAATGTCTCAAAGCGTGTGTGTGTGTGTGTGTGTGTGTGTATTTGCTGGTCCAGGTTAGGTAACGTCTCTCTCTGTGTGCCACATCCCACTCCTGGCAGATTTAATGCCATCATGACTCAGACTACACAACCTGATCTGGTAGTCAGAATGACAGAAATGTAAAGACAAATAATCTTTTCTTTACTTTTCTGTACTATATCTGTACATTTTCATCTCATGGTGTTACAAAGTTGTCAGCAAAGGCAAAGTTAATCAGTCAGTGACTATAACGAATAAATAACCATCAACAGCCTTTGGCGAGCTCAAAATAGAGTGACTGGATGTGAAAAGCTTTCAATTGCACTACGGCGGATTGCCTCTTCTCGGAGATAGCTCAGTTATCATAACGAGACGAAGTTTGGCGTTTGATGTGAAAACGTATATATAAGGATCTAAATGTTTCATTCTGGCAAGAAATTTGTCAACATTTATATTTTTGAAAATACTGTGCAACACTACAGCCACACACAAAGGGGCAACATCCAGTGCTAAGTAATGAAGCAAAAGCGGAAGTATACCCAAAACTGCAGTTCTTCAAATGGCCACTTGAGGCGGGCTCCAAAAGCAATGTGTACGAACCCCCATGTTAAAACTTGGAACAGGAAGAAAGATTTTCACAGCATGGAAAAAAACATGTTATTGGTCTCTGTAACTATTTTCCAGTTAATTTTTACTGTACGGGAGTGAATTTAGTATATTAAAACTTAAACGTGCTGCACGGTGGTGTAGTGGCTAGCACTGTCGCCTCACAGCAAGAGGGCTGCGGGTTCGATTCCCGGTCGGAGCGGTCCTTCTGTGTGGAGTTTGCATGTTCTCCCCGTGGCAGCGTGGGTTCTCTCCGGGCTCTCCGGCTTCCTCCCACAGTCCAAAGACATGCTGCAGGTTAATTGATCTCTAAATTGCCCATAAGTGTGAATGTGAGAGTGAATGGTTGTATGTCCCTACATGTGCCCTCGATGGACTGGCGGCCTGTCCAGGGTGTCCCCTGCCTTCGCCCTATGTCAGCTGGGATAGGCTCCAGCGCCCCCGCGACCCTAATGAGGATAAGCGGTATTGAAAATGGATGGATGGGAAAACTTAAACGTCAACATAATTAAGGCCGTGGCCTATTTAAGTTCAGGTGAGTGTCGTTTCAGGTCTCTAGCTGTCTGCTCTGTCGGCGACGGATGGAGTCACCCACTTTGAGCTTCACAACAGCTCTTCAGAAACCTATTGACAACGACAATGTTCACCTTCTTAGTTTAGTGCATTATCATGCTATGTTTAGCTGAATAAGCACTAAACACAAAGTACAGCTGATAGGTATGTCATTCATGAATGTGTGAATCAAACTCCATGGAACTACATCTAACTGTTGTTAAGACATCGACTCAAAATGTCAACCTCATGGTGGTGTTAGAGGAAACATTCGAGGAAAGCCAAAGACAGTAGGATTTATCCTCTGGACAACATTAATGACTTTTAAGAATATGTTTAAATCTTTGCATATCATCTCAGGCGTGACATCACACACTGAGTCAGCAGAAAGCACTGGTCCTGAGCGATGCAGTGAACCATCGCTACAACATGCACCACTGTTACTGAATCCACTACACAGCCAATCAGCCTTTAAGTGTGCATGTGGAAAGAGGGACGAGAGGTGTTACATCCCGATCATTAATGACTATTCTGAAGTTGGAGCTTTCAGACGGTTGCTAAGCCCCTGGGGTTCGAAAATGACCCGTATGTGAAGCGGTGAAATATATTGCACCTGGCAGAGCCAGACCTGTTTCCAGAACGCACATCTGGCCATCAGGTTTGCTGGCTCGGCCAGGCGTTTTTCACCACAGCTAGCACACCATGCCCCCACTTCTCACACGTCGTACTTCACTTCCTTTGACTCTCATTCTCTCTGTTCAGGTTGGAGATGTTCATGTTCTTTCTCTTTGCTGTACTTTCAAAGTATTTACAGAACCTTCAAGTTAATTAAACCTTTTCAAAACCCATGTTGAAAACACTGCTGCTTTTCTGGGTCACCAGAAAGATGACACTACAGAGGTTTACATCGTTGTTTTTCTTCTAGGATTAGAGATGCTGAGCCACTATAATAAGTAGGAAAACAATAATTAAACTCCTCCAGAAATCCCCCAATGACATCTGGTAATTTTAAAGTTCTTAAATATACCTTGTAAGTAAGCATGTGGTGTATGCAGCAAACCAAAAATAACAAGTGATTCCTGCCAATGTAAACACTGGTTTGGTTCCCAAGCCCCCTTTTCCCATATTACTCAAGTGTACCTCAGTTTGATGACAATCTGAAACATGAATCTGTCTGTTGCTGAACTGAGTGCTGATGCTGGAAAAGACACTTGAAATACTGATGGATGAAACCCCCATATGAAGAAATTAATTATCAAGAACTGTTGTAGTATTTAAGAAATCAGGAGTAGCCTAACTAAGCTTCAACGTAATGCTCGGGTTTGTACAAATGTACTGTCATATTTTATCACTATAGCTTTAGTCAATCATCGACTGACACTTTTTCAGCTGCATTCATTTTTTTGGCCACTTTTGCCAGCTCTAGAACAAGCTGGGAAACCCACATCCCCAACAAATGACTTGTAAGGCATGTGTTTTATCAGTCAGTGACTATAACGAATAAACAACCATCAACAGCCTTTGGCGAGCTCAAAATAGAGTGACTGGATGTGAAAAGCTTTCAATTGCACTACGGCGGATTGCTTCTTCTCGGAGATAGCTCAGTTATCATAACGAGACGAAGTTTGGCGTTTGATGTGAAAACGTATATATAAGGATCTAAATGTTTCATTCTGGCAAGAAATTTGTCAACATTTATATATTTGAAAATACTGTGCAACACTCTACAGCCACACACAAAGGGGCAACATCCAGTGCTAAGTAATGAAGCAAAAGCGGAAGTATACCCAAAACTGCAGTTCTTCAAATGGCCACTTGAGGCGGGCTCCAAAAGCAATGTGTACGAACCCCCATGTTAAAACTTGGAACAGGAAGAAAGATTTTCACAGCATGGAAAAAAACATGTTATTGGTCTCTGTAACTATTTTCCAGTTAATTTTTACTGTACGGGAGTGAATTTAGTATATTAAAACTTAAACGTGCTGCACGGTGGTGTAGTGGCTAGCACTGTTGCCTCACAGCAAGAGGGCCGCGGGTTCGATTCCCGGTCGGAGCGGTCCTTCTGTGTGGAGTTTGCATGTTCTCCCCGTGGCAGCGTGGGTTCTCTCCGGGCTCTCCGGCTTCCTCCCACAGTCCAAAGACATGCTGCAGGTTAATTGATCTCTAAATTGCCCATAGGTGTGAATGTGAGAGTGAATGGTTGTATGTCCCTACATGTGCCCTCGATGGACTGGCGGCCTGTCCAGGGTGTCCCCTGCCTTCGCCCTATGTCAGCTGGGATAGGCTCCAGCGCCCCCGTGACCCTAATGAGGATAAGAGGTATTGAAAATGGATGGATGGATGGATGGATGCTTAAAATCCCTTTTTGTGCATCAGGTCAATTGCATTCATTTTGACATAAAAACCAAGAGAGGTAACCTATAAGCATCTATGGGGTTAAACATATTTTCTTCTCCTTCTTTCTTCCGTTGTCCCTTTGCTTTCTCTGTGTGTCTCTCTTGTGGCTGCATGTGGTAAGCATTCTTATAATGTGCTTGTCCAATAATTTAGCAACAGTCCATGATTTATGGAGCAACATGTGGGAATAGTTGGTCTGCAGGAGGTCTCCCTCACCACAAGCAGAACAATTGTGCCAGTCCGATTTGAAGGTACGTCTGACGTATGAACAAAGCATTAAAATCAAGACCATATAAATCTAATCCTACATTTTATATATATCATATTTTCTTGCTTCATAGATCAGAAATAGCAGCAATTGTACGCCTTTGCATCAGGTTTCTGAGGTGAAAACAGTGAGTGATTTAAAGCCAATGTTCCATGCTCATAACTAGAAGTTATGAGCATGGAACATTGGAGGTTATGAGGACTGAGGTTATGAGGACTGCAGCAATAAGGGATTTGGGTGGATTCTTGAAGGAAGTTTTTGTTGGAGATCAGGTTCCTAACATCCCACAAGGCCTGTCATGTTCCTGCACCGGGAAAGTGAAAATATCTGTCAGCTGCAACAGTTTTTCTAGAGCAAGTTTGCTGATTGTCACATTAAAATATTCAGAAAATTATTTTAACGAGGACAAATGTTTTCCATTAACTCTTATTTTTGGTCATCTGTAACCTACACTCTACTAAATTATACTGTGAACTGCAACAATCACCAAAAACAACAGAGTAAATCTAGACAATCGAATATCTTTTGACTTTGTGGAAAAAAAACTCAAAAATCTGATGGGAGGGGTTTGACATGTGTTTTGAATTAATGGCTGCTTCGTTTCCCTCACATCAATAGCAATCTGCTTCGAGAGTACAGTAAGAAACCGACAAGAACGGGTCTGGAAAAAAAAAGCTTTATTGAAGTTCGATGCAAACCAGTCGCATTTCATTACAACAGAAAGGTTTACAACATTTTACATTTCCCTTTTTGTACGTTTTTGTATTTTTGTGATATAACAGGTTATTTATGTGTGTATCATAAGACCTAAACCCTCTTATAAGTCAACACTCTGTTGTCTCAAGTATTATAGAAACTCAGGAAAAAATATGATTTATTTATTATATCGCATGTCATGTTTACAACCATTGTTATTAATTGTTATGTATGTGTTGAATGAGTTTCATGAGGTTCCTATCCTTCATACCTCATAAAAGGAATAGTTCAATATTTTGTGAAATATGCATTTATTTATTTTCTTTCCATGAGTTAGATGAGAGGATTGATACCACTTTCAAAAGGTCCTCTAAATCATAGTATTTACCAGATTGAACCTTATTTTTTTATTCGTTATCTGTTATCTTTCGTGTGTCATTTTTTGCAGTCAGATTTGTAACTTGAGACGTAAAAATGGAATTGGATGACATCTATGGTCGGATTGTTTAATAAATAGCCAGTTTACAAGCTATTTGTAAGCTAATGCATTAGAGTGGGCTCAATCTTCTCATCAAACTCAGAGAGAAAGCAAATGAGTGAATTTTCAAAAGGTTTTCACAAACACGTCAACAAGAGTTACAATACATTCTTCATTCATACAGCAACAATAAAAGCAAATCTTGCATACAATGTAAAACAAAGGTTGTCAGAGTAGACATTCAGAGAGCCATGAATTCTGCAAATGTACTTCTTCAAACGCAAACGATCATAAAATGACAGCTTTGCCCAGAAGATGAAAGACATGTCTTCAGAGTACCTGCTCTGAAGTGCTAAAAGAGAAGAACATTTACTTTCATTTTCACACTTTAAGAACCAATAAAGTCCCATCCATCAGAAAAAGGATGTGTCAATGTGTAGAGGATGGGAAGAAGTGCATGGGAATGTAGTTTGAGTTGTCTGGACGGGAGAGATACCACTACATCAGTCTAAATCCGTGGTTAACAGCTCTCTTATTTATTACACCCCATGAGGTTTCCTTTGCTTTAAGTACATTCAACGAGACGACAATAATGGATGTGTTTCTATATTTGAATTCCTGTAATCTGATTATCTAACGTTTTTAATTCTGGTAAAATCTCATAAAATCTCATACAGAGCTTGTTGTCTTTGGGTTTTCTTTAGCTATGATGCACAAGGAGAGAGCCATGAAAAGTAATAATGGGACCCATGTGTTGTATGAAGGCAGTTTTCTCCAACATACCACAATATTCATATTCTGTACAAACACGGGGGCCATTTCACTTCTCAACAATAGTTCAGTTCTGTTTTCTATTTCCTAGATCTTCCTCTTAGTTCATTTCATGTGGCCGTGTCGTAAAAGCCACATCTTGAATTAATTTGTTCATGAAGTTCTCAATTGTCTTTGGCATAATTCCATCAAAATGGATTATTGCATCTCCAGTCACAATGAGTGATATTCCTTTATCTGTCAACAATTCTTCTTTGAACTGGACAAATCACCTCTGAGTCCACGTCTTTGTCCTTTTCTTCCTACTGTCTCTTGGACACAGTAGCAGGTGTCACGGTCCGCTGCTGGGTGTTGATTTGTGCATGGGGGTAAGACAAGCCCGGAGGTCCAGGGGTTCCTGGTGGTCCATGTGGCCCTGTTGGCCCTGGTTTTCCCCTTGCTCCTGGTGGCCCAGTGAGGCCCGGTAGTCCTCCCTGACCCTGGATCCCTGGAGGCCCTGCAGGTCCTGAAGTGCCTTCTGCACCGCGGAGGCCAAAGTCACCTTTCTGGCCCCTCTCACCACGTGGTCCTGGCGGGCCAAGAGACCCTTTAACACCTTTGATTCCCACTGCCCCTCTATTGCCACTGGGTCCTGATTCACCTGGTCCTCCTTTGGGCCCAAGCAAACCCTTCTCTCCAGAGGTTCCACGGCCTCCTATAGGGCCTCGGTCACCCTTGCTCCCAGTCAGTCCAACAGGTCCTTTTGAGCCAGTCTCGCCACGGTTCCCTTTGGACCCTGGTGGTCCAGGAGCACCTGTGGAGAGAAGAACGATGAGGTTAAGTTAAAGAATAAAGTGTACATTTAATATATGACACCATCTACTTTACCTTTTAGTATAGTGAAGTTCTTTATGAGCTGGATATGGTGAACATCCACAAGCTTCATCTCCTCCATCACCATGGACAGGTTCCTGATGTCCACATCCAGTTGGACATTCAACAACATGTTTTGCTGTCTCAGTGTGTCAGCCAAGTGGAGGAGTAACAAGACTGTGTTGTTGAGGTTCTGCTCAAAAGAGAGGAGGATACGGGGATAAATATTTGAAGCAAAATGAGAACAGGGAGAGTAGAAGAACGACGATCGGGGAGGAGACATCTGGTAAACTTAAAACAGACAATCTCATCAACAGTTCAGTTACGTGATATGTCATTGTTGTCAATAATATTATGAAAAACTGTTTAACAAACAATTAAAAGATTTAGCGAGCTAGCTATAGCTAACTTTTCCTTATTTAGTCATGAAAGCTCTAGATTTAGCTTTAGCAGCACATGGCTCATCAGACAAAACACATCTACGGTAGGGTTAATTCTATAAAGGAGGTCTGTTTTGACAAAAAACCTGCTTTTTGACAGTGATATACTATAAAACATTTTAAAATGTAATCTCTGCCTGTGCAAAGCTTCAGCTCTCAACCAGCATGTTTCGTGTATATTCATTGGTAGAACCGTAAGCAAGAAGACAGAAATCTTCTGTGTTCACTACCTGTAGATCTTCAGTGTGTCTGCCCATGCGACCCTGGCAGGACGAGCTCTCGATGTTGATGTACTTGTACATGCTCTGGACGTGGCTGACGGTGGCGTTGATGCTGGAGGAGATTGTATCGATCTCCATGGAGATGGAGTTCAGACGACTATCCAAAGCAGAGAAACGCTCACCTGTCCGGTTCTCATAGTACCTAAAGAGGGACAGTTGAGGATGGTTAAAGTGAGTTGTTTTTTTTCATTATACTTCTTATTTCTGTGTTTGCATGTTGAGTGTTTATATTATATATTGAAGCTGTCACAGTTCAGGGTTTTGTTTGGTTTTTTATTTTGAAGTTCCTTGTCTCCCGTGCCCTCTGTTTCCCTTCACTTCCTGCCCCTGTGATCGTCTCCCCAGTCCTTGATTGAATCCTCATGTGTCTAATCACCTGCACCTTCCCGGTGTATTTAAACCCTGTTTCTCTCCCGCCCTGGTGTCCGTTCCTCCGTGTATACCAGGTTTTCTGTGGTTGTTTTATGTTTGGGGTTACCTGTTTGTGCATAAGCCTATCGATGTCGCCATCCATGGGTTACAGGTTAAGATCAGGGTAAGGGGCATAGGTAGGATTCAGGCATGAAAGGTACTAGTTCTCCTCCAGGGGGTCGATGTAAGTCAATATAATGTCCTCTAATGTGTAGTACATGTGTGATACCTGGAATGGTATTGAAGGTCATGCATGTTCTCCTCGTGTTCATCCATGAAAGACGTCACATTGTCGAGTTGCATCTGCAGGTTCATCACCTGGAAGAAATTCAGACATGTTGTACTCCTTAACCTGTGAGGACCCTCGTTAAAGGTATAACATGTTGCATTTGTCGGTTGCTGTTCGTAAACATACAGCCTTCAGAGTTTGCCACTCAATCCAATTAACAAGCGAGTAAGGGAGAGAGCAACAATGGCCGAGAGAGCTACAGAGTGAAAACCTTTGACGTACCTTAGATTCTCAAAGAAAGGGCGAGTAAAAAAATCATTGAGGCAATTGAAATGACCTGCAGCCTACGACAACTGCAGTTACAACGATTACATCCATCCATCCATCCATCCATTTTCAATACCGCTTATCCTCATTAGGGTCGCGGGGCGCTGGAGCCTATCCCAGCTGACATAGGGCGAAGGCAGGGGACACCCTGGACAGGCCGCCAGTCCATCGAGGGCACATGTAGGGACATACAACCATTCACTCTCACATTCACACCTATGGGCAATTTAGAGATCAATTAACCTGCAGCATGTCTTTGGACTGTGGGAGGAAGCCGGAGAGCCCGGAGAGAACCCACTCTGCCACGGGGAGAACATGCAAACTCCACACAGAAGGACCGCTCGGCCCTCTTGCTGTGAGGCGACAGTGCTAGCCACTACACCACCGTGCAGCCCACAACGATTACATTCAAATGAATTCTTCTTTTTCCTAAAGAAATGTTTTCTTTAAATCAGACTTGTAAAAAATACTTATGGGTGTTCTGTGTGGCAAACACACACACACACACACACACACACACACTTACCTGCTGGGTAAGGTCGTAGTACACCTCAGTGGACATGTCGATTCTCTGGTGCTCTAGTACGATGTTGTTTTGGAGCAAGCGCATCGTTTGTGTGGTGCTGCTGGTGTTGGATTTGATGGAGCTCAGAACTCGGCTGTAGTTCTGCCAGTCGGTGGTCAACTTCTCGAGGACCAGAGTCTCCTCTTCCGCTTTTCTCTGCAGGGCATCTATCCACATTGTACTGGAGAGCAGAGGAAAACACAGAAGATATGTTAGGTTTAGTATTCACTTTCATTTTCTTTGTTCAAACTGTGTCTGCTGTATTTATCTTTTTACTGTACTAACTGTAGAAGCAGCCAAAAGTGTATAAGTAGATCACTTTATTCAAAATAGTTTTAATAAAGCATGCACACGTTCAAAAAGACATCATCACCCATAGTATTTCAAAACGACAACATCATGGATAATTAACTCCACTGTTAACAATCAATAGAGGGGTTTAATCAGCATTAAGTTTGTCAGCTGTGCCTTTTTCAATTAATATATAATAATTTGCTTGTCAGAAATTTGCAGTTTTGGCTTCAACCTTGGCATCGTGATTGCTGACAGCCACGTATTTTATGTTCCCACTTGGCCAGTTCACTAAATGATCTTTAACATGTGTACATGTAGCTAACAAGACCTGATAATAATCTAGCATGGGGTTGGGCCGAAAGGGCCTGAAGGGCCCGAAAGAGTCCTGGGTGCTAATGGCATCCGCCATAATATAATTGTTACACATTCATTTTGAATGTCTCCATGCCAGCTGAATTTAATCTATTTGTGACATGTAACTGTATTTGGGGCTTAAATTTATGGAAAAAATGCTATCTAAAACTGCAAATATTACTCCATATTACCTGCAAAAAGCTTCCAATAAAGCAGAATAACTAATGTGTCACGTAGTGGATATCTGTTTTTCCAGTATAAATACATGTTTTCATTCACCTGAGTGCCACTGTCGTGTTAACCTGCTGTGCCGTAGCTTTGATGTCGTACTGATCCTCCGTCAGCGTCTTCATTTTCTCTTCTGTTTCCTCGATCACGTCCTTCCAGCCTTCGACCCGATCCAAGTATCTTTCCAGCGATTGGTTTAGAAGTTTGATTGACATGAGGTGGTTTTGCGTGTCGCGTGTCAGCCGGCTGCTGGTGGTCTTGAGGGTGGCCTGGGTCTGGGAGGCCTGGTCCAGGATCTAGAGGGGGACAGGATTCAAAGAGGCAGAGTGTGAGTGTCAGAAATGAATGAAGTCAAAGGCTGTACAAGGTTTTAAAAAGCTCAAAGCTGAGGATCTGTTTTATGGCTTTACAAAATGAAGTATGTTTGTGTTTTGGACTCTTGGTTGAACAAAACAAGCTGGTTTTGTGATTCACCACACAGTACCTGCTCCTGTCCCAGAATCATTTTCTGGATGTCTTCAAACTCCCTCTTCAGCCTGCTGATCTCTTCGCTGTACAGAGTCACATCCAGACAGCCTGAACAGTTCGAGGTGGAGCTCAGATCTGAGAGATTGAGTGGAAGGTACGAGACAGTGAGGCAGAATTCATACAAGTTCTAGATATCTGTATGCGCAAAGCTTCAAGGGAACCATGTGTGTGTAAGAAAGAAAAAGATATATAAAGCTACATTTAATCATCCGTAAGGGCTTCACGAACGACCATAAAACACCTGGTACATGGCCAGTATATGTGGGTATATGTAGTTGAAAAACAAGTCACACCACAAGGCCTATTAGGGGCTGTTCAGTGTGTATCACTAAATGTAATTGATACATATATATATATATATATATATATATATATATATATATATATTTATACATATATGTACATATACAAATAAATATACATATACAAGGGTTTTTAGTTATTACTCTAAGAAACCTTGAATACTCTTTGTTTTCCATGTGCATAAGTCTCTTTTTATAGCTTTTGTTTCCCCATAAATTCGGGTATACGAGGCCATCCAGACTCCATATAACAAATGACCACTTGCAGGTGATTTCAGCTACTTTACCCTGTATTCCTTGTTGAATCCTGGTGATCTTTGTGTGGTAGACGGACTCCTCTTCAGACAGGTTGCCAACCTTCCTGAACACTGGAGACATGGAGAAGTTGATAAAAGGAAAAAAGTTCAAGGGTTGCAAAATGACATATTCTTTTTCCTGAGAGCTGGCTTTACGTCTCAGTGAAGGAACACTGCTTTGTTCCCGTGAAAGTCGGGATGGTTGTAAACGCAGAAGAGTAGATACAGAAATGATCATCGTCATTAGTACTTCAGTGTTAACAGGACATCGGAAGTATTTAAAAGGAGTAAAAACAGGAAGTTGAAATTGAAGCCCATGGCAACAAAACATGTAAAGTTTTCATTAGCTAACAAATGGCACCAAAACACTGATGAATGATAGTTTAGCCAGCTGGTCAGGTCCTGCTCTCCCAACATATTTCCCAAGAGAGCAAAAACAAGTGAGTGAGTGTGAGTTTGAGAAGTGTGCAAGAGAGTGTTTGAATATTGTGTGTTTGCAGACCTTTTCAGCATCTTAAGCCCTGACCTGACTCGGGGGATGTATGTCCGTTCTATTGGGTGTTTGCTTCCAGATGCACATCACCATGACCTGCTCTATTAGCTGCTGTAACAGTGATGCTAAAAAGGGATCATACATTTTGCTCAATTCTGCGCAGCAATACATAAGCAATATCCATATGTGTGTAAATCAACAACTAGAGATTTCTTCCTATTCATTTCCATCCGTATTTGATCTTTTTTATGTTTGGATGTGGCACCATGACAAAAAACAATCCTCCTTTTTTTTTTTTTCGAGGAGCAAAGAGCTAAAAAGAAATGTGTACAACATTTTTTTTTAAGTGTTTTTTATAAAACAACCGTCCAGCAGGGAACAGAAAATCAAAGGTTATTATTTTCTGTTTTTCCATGTGCACATGCACAGTTGGGAATTGCAGCCAAGTGAAATATCTTTTCTGTTTATACTTATGTGTCCAGGGCTTTGGTGTTGTACAGCTGTGCGAGAAGTTGACACAAACAAAAACAAGATTCTGTCTCGCGGTGCGATCACACCAGTCGCGGTGACACATTGTACCAGGGGCGTAAAGCGGGGGGCCAATGGCCCCTTCCCCTCTTCCTAACACCCTCCATCCAGTGCCCTTGCTCGGAACACAGCCATCTTCGAACTCGCCCTTCATTTGGGACACATCTGGGTACAACCAATGTTTGTACATGTTCATTTGTCTTTGCTAATGTTGACTTTGTAACAAAAATACATCATCTTATGATGTTTATTGTAAATGACCTTGCTACCATACAAAAGTGTGTATCAGTTAAACTCTTCTAAAATCACTATGCATTCATTTCAATATTATTATTATAACTCATGGTAAATGCTGGGTAGACCTATAAAATAAATGTATCCTTTATAGATAACTCTTTCTGATAAATCACATTAATTACAACATTTATTACAAAGAGGACTGGACTTAACTGTACTGCCATTTGTTGACTGTCCTTCAATAAGAATATATACAATACAATATATTGTAAAATATCAAAAAAATACAAAAACATACCCTTGGTTGCATTAATAAAAAACTGGATTCACAAAAATCCGGATTAGTTTACTGGCAAATGACTTGCATAACTAAAACGTCCATCACGCAAGAATTTAAATAACAGTGCAAAAGTGAAAAAGTGCAACACAGATAACCGTGATATATTGGCAGACCATTGGCACGTAATGTGTTAAAATGATGTGCTGGCACAATGGAAACAATGCAAATAGAGCACACAAATTCTCAGTTTCCATGGCAATTTATCAAAGTCTGTGAAGGTAGGGGTGGATGGATGGATGGGTTAAACTTGAGACTTTCACCTAGGAGACCTATGTTTTTTTTAATGTGAAACCAAAAATCAACATTGACCTTTTTGAAATGACATAGGCTATGTAAATTTTGTACCTGATAAACATATTTATTTTAAGCCAAACAAACATAGGCCTAATTATTTTAACCAAACCATGATCTTTTATTTTCTAAATCTAACCACGTAGTTTTGTTGCCTGAACCAAAATTGTTTCAGTGTTGGCGGCACACCACCAATGGTGTGCCATTAAATGAAACATATTGTATAAGGTCTCCCCCCCCAACAGTACGTCCACATGTTTCTAGCACAAGTGAATTATGTATCACACTTACATCAATTACATCATTCTCACCAAGCCCCATTCTCTCTCTGCCCCATGAGACATGGGTAAGGTAGTAAAAGATGAAGATTTACGACTTTCAAACCCAATAAAATGTTAAGTTAACGTGAAAAGCATCTGTTGGTGCAGAGCAGCTGTCAGGTAAAACATGGCACATGAGGCTCAGCACCACATTCATTTGATATATGGGAGTTACTGTGTCGTATTAAGACACTCGCATACAGAGAGAAGTATGATTTTCTTCCCATGTCAAGCCACTACTTGCCCTTATTAACGCAAGGTTTTAAGCATTAATCAGTAAGATAACCTAATTAATGTGTAAAACTACTTGACTTAACTTGGAGATGTGTGTCTGTGCGAGTGTCATATAATATATGTATATACACACCAAGCGTCGCCAGCACTGCCACAGTAATGATGAGGAATGCAACAAATCCATAGAGGACTTTGACAGCCAGCTGGAGAGAGTGGCTCTGCTGGCACCTCATACAGCCACCTCTGCTTCGACCTGGAGGGACATTAAACGAATATACACATAAATAAAAACAAAACAGACTATACGCCTACATTTGATCTATACTTAAGTATCAGAAGTGCTCATTATGATGGCCCCTTTTGAGTTATGCAGGCTAGTGTACATGTATTCTGATTTGTAGAGCTACAAGTAATGATTATTTTCATCATTAATTAATCTGCCAGTTTTTGTTTTGAATGACCAAATCAATGCTTTGGTCTATATAATGTCTATACTAAAGCCCTCCTTGCAATACAACATGTACTTGTTTTGTACATGTTACCAGCTAAACTGTAGTTTACTATCATAGTAGACTAAGAATATGCCTTTTTTCCCCCTTACATTTTTGTTTTTACTATTATTATTATTTATTTTTATTGTTACAGATTAATTTGTAATCATGTATGGTGGAATATTCTATCATATGATCGTATGTGTTTGCGTTTGTGTGTGTTTGTGTGTGTGTTTGCGTGCCTGCGAGCCTGCGTGCGTGTGTGTGTGTGTGTGTGTGTGTTTGCGTGTTTGCGTGCCTGCGTGCGTGCGTGCGTGCCTGCGTGCGTGTGTGTGTGTGTGTGTGTGTGCGCGAGTGCGCGTGTGTGTGTGTGGCCTTCACCTCTAAATGAAGGCATGTCCTCCTCTCCAGTGAAATCCTCCTCTAGAAAAACACAAGAAGAAAAAATTCAAACATGGCCGGGCTCAACACTAACTTTTCTGATTATTCTCAGATTAAACAAACAAGTCGAACTCTGAAACATCCAGGCAGGAAGATATTATGGTCGATGGCACCACTCTGAACTCTGTACAAGAATTCACGTACCTCTGCAGCACAATAGTAGGAGATGGCCGAATAGAAACTGAGATACAAAAGAGGATGTCAAAGGCTAGCATGTCCTTTGGTCGGCTTCGCGAAAGACTCTGGAACAACTATCATGTGTCCGCAAGAGTAAAAGGGAAAAACTACAGAGCGATCATAATTTCCACCCTGCTGTACGGGACTGAGACATGGACAGTGTACAGGAGCCAAGAGAAGAAGCTACACGCTTTTATGATGAGACATTTGCGGTCAATTTTGAAAATCAAATGGCAGGACAAGGTGACTAACACGGAGATTCTCAAGAGGACCGGACTCCCTTCTATGGAAGACCTCCTCATCAGAAAGAATCTCCGCTGGACAGGACACCTTCTGAGAATGCCTGCCGAAGCAGATTCTCTTCTCGCAGCTACCATCTGGCAAGAGACATCGTGGCCACCCTCGGCTCCACTATAAAGACACGATCAAGAGAAACCTTAAGAAAAGGGAAATTGACACCAACTCGTGGACACCTCTGGTGCTTCAGAGAGGTGCATGGAGAGTGGCTGTAAAGTAGTACATCAATTGAAAACAGTCTTTGTCGCTTCGTGACCGGCAGCAAGGAGAGAGAGAGAAACAAACAAGATGCAACATTTCAAGTTGTAAGCATTAAACACAATTCTGGATGGATTTTACCTTTCAGTCCTAATACAAAGTTAAGCCAATCACTTCCTGGTGTACTTAATGGACAGATATAAAAGGGGTGTACATGTTTTCATCACACACTCTTCAAGAAAGGAAATAAATGTCCCAAAATGTCAAAAAACAATCAATGAGAATCATACAAGATCAAGTAAGGGCAGTACAAATCCAAAAACATCCAAATTGACCATCTTCATCATGTGTAATAAACTGGTTGACATGTATGTTTCTTAGACAATAGAAAACTCTGATCATTACCTTTGAAAAGCTGGTTCTCGTATCCGCCATAGTTGTCTGCCAAAACGGAAAGAAAGACAGAAAAAAGGTATTTAATGGACTGAAACCAAATCTGTTGGCGCCACCAACATGTTTTATTGCTCTTGTCATAAATCATACAAACTGCTGCCTCACAATCCCCCGCAGCCTCCTCCGGAGTTCTCTATTGTACTTCACTGCTTTCTTAGCACAATAAAAAGGAAGGTTTTTGTTCTGCTCAAATGTTTTCTCTGAGCTGAGCAGCTCACTCCGAAGAAAACTGCCCCACGGTGGTACAAAGTATGCGAACGGTTGTTGGTTTGGTGTGCTTATTTTGGTGGGAGTATTGCGTGCCTGAGGAAGTTGTCATCACAAACTCTTTACTGGAAAAGAATGAAATAAGGTGCATGACGTCCACAGAATTAATTAAAGGACCTAATAAACCGCACAAGGCCTCGAAAAAAAATACATTCACCATCATGTTTGAATAAGTGTATGGATAGCAAAGAAGTTACAACATGTCATTAACTGTACACCACCCCAACTCGTAGCCGACCCCACACCTGAGGCACTTCACGTTTAGGAAGCACTCAGTTGCAGGGGAGGCTGTTTCTGAATGAAAAGAGCTGGGAAACACATTCATATACACTCAGGTTGCTGAGTAGCTGGAGAAAAGCAGTTGGACTCTGCTATTGGGCCGTGTTGATAATGCCAAGGGAGCTGCCCTTCAAGCAAACTGCCAGACAGCGAAAATATTGCTGCATAATGTAATATACATGCACACACTGTACTACCGCAGACTTACTTCAGTACTGCACTTGAAAATGAGGACAGCGAAATTACTTTGCAAAGACGTTTATGATTGTGGAAATGTGGAAAGTGTGTGGACTGAGTCTAGACGTGATGTCATTTAAAAGAATATGCCACCAAAAACGTAGATTGTGAGTCCTACACCTGAACGGTTTAGGGTGGCCCTGAAGGGGCGCAAATATCTGAGCTACAACGGCTAATTCTTAATGAATTCAAAGAGAGAACATCATTGCATAGCATTATGGGATAGGTGGTGACACAAAAGGCATGGGATTTGAGAATGATCATGTTTTGCATAAATTTAAGTTATTGTTAAAAAATGAAACCTAAATAAAGAAAACACATGACATAATCTGCAAAAACAATGACGGTAAAGTGTTGATAGTGAACGTACACTTGGCCTGCAAACCCCACAATGAGGAGAATGTTTATCAGCTGAGGTCAGGTGTGAGTCACAAAACACTGATGCTCACATAGTGATGGAGGGAGGAGAGAGGGAGGGTGAAAACAGGAGGAGAGGAATAAAGGATGTGAAACATAGGCAGCCAGAAGGACAAAGATCTGCATGTCCACCCCGAATATGTTTTAGCAGAAGGTTCAAACTCAATCGTTGCTCTGCATGGTGGTTCACGAGGACAAAAGGAAACTCTTACAATGACTGATATTTGAGTTTGTTGATATAATAAGCCAGGATTTGCCTTTTATTAGAAACATGAATGCAGAGGCAACATCTACATGGAGCCAGTTATTCAATTACATCTTTCTGTCCTTTACTTTCTAATGAGGTCATGCTATGATTGCAAAGTATTAAACCTGCAAATATTACTCCATATTACCTCCAAAAAGATTCAAGTCACAATAAAGTAGAATAACTAATGTGTCACGTAGTGGATATCTGTTTGTCAAGTATAAAAGACATGTTTTCATCCATCTTTTATATACAAAGAAAGGCACAGCCTCCAAACTGAATGACAAAACAGGTTACAGAGCCACCACACTTCACAAGAACAGGGTTGTTCCTTAATGTCATTGTCTCCTGTCTGGATCACCAGGTGATGTGGTGGTTCACCTGTGATCTGTAGGCGTTAGCTCCTATCTGTTTATGGTTTACCTGATTTCACTGCTGAATTAGTTTGACATCTTAAATCCTTCAAACACATATTGTAGACCCTTCTGTCTGCTTCTCCCAGGCAACACTTTCTACATTTTTTTTTCTCTCAATAATTAGATATTATTTCCACAGTTAGTGACAGTGTGGGCTTCATTGATTTGAGTAGCAGCAGAGGGACTTAGCAAAGAGTCAATCGGTGGCTAGAGAGCCAAATGTGTTTCTCAGGAGTTGGTGAAGACCAACACAGAGCTAAAAGAAGAGGTTATGTTGGACTTGAAAAACAACATGAATGATTATGTCTGTGTCCTGGATGTGTAAATATGCAACTGTTTGCTTACATGTTCATCAAATTTATAAGGTGAAACTGTGCAAATGTTGTGTTGTTCTGCTGACCCTAACTGGCCAACAAAGTACGTTTAATGTAAACTCACAGCTTCATTTTAAAGGCAGTAGGAGAAAAGGTACCATCATAACATACCATCATAATTCTAGGGTTTCTGATTTTTTTGTGTCCCATATGTTCTAAATCTAATTTCAGAGACTTTCTTACACTGATTTAAATACATTTCTAAGGGTAAAACTGAATTCCTCTCGTTTTTTGGACTTCTGTGGCATAACAATGGTCAGATTCAATTGTTTAAATGTCAGCACATGATTTGCTATTGGAAGTTAACATTCCAAAATATCACCATCAGTATCCACCCTCAAATATCTGCCTGCTCCTCGTTTCTCCTGCTTCACCGCCCTCCCTAACTTTTTCTTATTCCTCATGTTTTCCTCATTCTCTCTGTGGAAAAACCCCTCATGTCTGTCTCGTTAGTGAGGAAGTAAACCTGTCCAACACTCACAGAGCAGAACTGAGCTGATCTGACAGCAGCACAACACGGCCCCTACAAGTCACACTTATAGTGAGGCAAAACACTGGGAAACTACTGAAAACTGTTTGGTTCAGTCTTAATCAGCGGCAACTCGCTTTCTTTGTCAGATTCACACTTTTTTTTCACATTTGCTAATGCTTTAAAGTGTAAAATGAGTTGTACTTCATCAATAACTTCATTGGTCAGACATTTTGCTGCTGCATTTACTTACAGATTAAACAAACCGAGAGCATCTGCGTAAACCTTTCATGACATGTTTAAAAAATAAGGCACTTTGCGCTCCTGAGTGGGATCAGATCGTTCAAAACCACCATCGCAGCAAGGTCTCCGTCCAACTGGTTTGTATGTGTGTGTGCTCTCCTTTTTCTAAACAATCTGCATTTAGGAAGAAATAACCCTGAGGTTTGAATTAACTGCTGCGAGGTTGTGACAGTGCTTAAAGTTAACACATTTCTGCCTCACAAAAATATGTGTACTTTTTAGTATTTTGAATCCATCCTCTATTCATTTAAATTACTGTTTAATTTGACCTCTTCAGAGCTTTGACTATTACTGAAATACAATGAGGCACTGACAAAATTATAAATATATGTTCAAATTTAGGATTTAATAATACGAACAATTGTAATCGAAAAATTGACCATGAAAATAGACAACATCTGTGACATTATTACAGCTTCTATTGCTGATATTATAATATGGAACCAACCTATGGATTATCTGCAGTTAGGTGTTCTGCCGAAAAGTCCAAAGCAGACATGTTTTCTTGACTGTTTATCCAGACCGTGAGGCAGACTGAGGATGGAAACATTTGGTTGCGGTTTATATACACACTGCAGCAAGTGTGCCTTTGTGCTTTGACAAGAAGTAAATATACTATTTGAAGGGCTTGAAATGTAAAATGTATTAAACAAAATGTAACACAACTAAACATTTCCAAGAGCGTTTGTTTCCAAAGGATGTAGTGATGAACAGTGGATCATTCAACATGAGTCCAACAAGGTTGGAAAGACCATATTTCTAAATTCTGCCAATAATACTTTTTATGACTAATTACTGGAGAGGGTTACTGGATATAAAAAAAAAAAATACTGCTGCCAGCCACATACATACTACAATACTATTAAATGTTGTATTTGATGAAATACACTTGATGACCGTAAGTACAGTATGTATGCGGAAACCCTAACATTACACCCATATGTTGATCTCTTTCCCAAAAGATCCACAGCATTTAATAATAGCTCCCAGTGATTTAAATTGAATAGAGCAATGTGTTGATCTAACACCAAATTTCGGCGACGTTGACTATGTTATGATCAAATCTCAGGATCTCACAATCGCAATGTCCTCTCAAAAATGGCTTTCAAAGCAACATTGTCTTCTTAACTGTTCAGGTAGGAGCTTGCACTGGTTCCAGTCAATATACTGCACTATATATTGCTGGTTCAGATGGTGTACAGTGGACCAGCCACCACACCTATGAAAATATCAAGGCCAGCAGCAAGTTAAATCAGCACACACAGGATATGAGACAGACATGTTACAGGTTACTTTACAGAGCGTTTCTATACATTTCTGATTGTTTCTAATCAGTTCAATAAGGACACATGTACATGTGAATGTGGGCAAGTGAAAGTAGGACTAGAAGATTAATGAGTAAAAATAAAAATATCCGGATGTGTTTTTTTCACCCTCTTGGAGACATCATTTTGTAGGAGACAGGCTTGCCTCCCATCCTCTTTCACCAATGGACAATTGGTGTTTGTGAACTCAGTGCCAGTCAGGCCTGAGTCAGCTAACTCTCAGCACCACTTCATGTTTGTGGTCGTTCCTCTTAGGGGCTTTTTGGACTTTTAAAACCCTTTTCCCACCCGGTCCCTCCCTTCATTACCCTTCTGGACGAAACGTATGCCAGGAGTAACATGCCTTGAATGTCCTGTAATCTGATATCACTGAATAATACAATTTAACATGGAAATACTCTCTCCATGTAAAGATGCATAGATCAAACATGTTGTGCTGTCCCAAGTTCCTGTCTTTCATTAATTAATTGAAGTTATTTTGACTAGAAGATTCCCCTCAAGACCCTCATCAAATAGCTTTAAGTGAAACCAGGAGTCCCGAGATGGGCCCTGATCCAGATCAGAGTGGAGATCTTGACCACAACTCATGAAGCCAAATGAGTCCCTCTCCGAGCCTCTGTCGACTTCCAAGCCATGTAGGTGCCCTCTGACTGGAATGTGTGGTCTCCTCACAAAACTATAAACGCCTGGTATGTGTTTCTGTAGACGGCGAAGCTGAAGTTATAGACAAGTTATGACAAGAACATGTTCTTTTATTGTGGTTAGGCAGTGAACTGGGAGATTTTCAGAGTCACAATCCCATTAACTTATCATATTTTCTCAGAACTCAAACCAATTTGGACAGCCTGGGTACGTTTACAGGGGTTTGAGGCCAAAGGGTGTGTGCAATATTCCCTCATACTTTGTTTGCAGGCCTCTCAGTATTTACGTTGACTTGCCCTCAAACTTCACATGCTCACCCACTTATAGGAATGTTCCAGAGACACAGAATAATGATAAGAATAAGAAAAGCTTTCCAAAAGTAAATTATAATCTCTGGTTAAAAGTATTTCGACACCTGTCATATTTAGCCTATTATATCATCAGTGTTTACTAAAGAGGATATTTGCACATCTGTACATCTACGACAAACTAGTAGTAAGTTAGTTGTCATTGATTGTCACTAAAAACTTCAACAAACTAACTGCCAGGTGTAACCGTTAGCTAACGAAACCAACATTAGCGTTAACTAGCTTGTTAATATATTACCTGTTCCGATTGATGAGGTAATGGGTCAACAAATTGTTAAAAATGTATTACGACTGTAACTTCCTGTTTACATAGTTGTTACCTGATTCACTACTATGAAAATAGTAGTTAGGAAGAAATCTTGGACAGACTTTACCCACAGTTAGCCGTGGATTAATGAATACCTACCGACCCAATCATTTAATTAATCCAAATCTAAAAATCTTTGACTGTAAATGTGTAACGCTGGCACAGCAAAGGTGTCTCTGTCTGTACCTCCCTTTTTCTTCTCCCTTCCCCTCACTCTTTCCTTCTCCTTTGCCAGCCATACACCTGCCTCAGCTCCTCTGACCACCTCCCCTCCAGCCCTGTTAGGAATGTATGAGGCAGCATATTTAGATCAGGTCGGGTAGAGCCGAAAACCACATTAGCAGACCTCCTCTGAGTATATGTTCTTGGGAGTTAACTTTCTGTATCGACTCGCAATTCAATGCAACATCTCGACTCAATACTCAACAGGAGTAGAGACACAATGTTCTGACTACATTTTAAGTTTGATTTGGTTTATTTCTATTTTTTACTTACAAGCTTTCCTTGATTTCCTGTAATTGGTCGTGTGAAATAAAATCCTAACGCACACGTCCAGCTTTCAGAAAGACAGTCCTAAAACCCAAGAACTAATATGAAGCAACTTAATTATCAAACACTGACAACTAAAGTAATAACCTGCACCTAAATATGTTTTATAACTTGTTGTTCTCAAAACCACACTGCAGAGCCTACGTATACATACAGCATCCTTCTCACTAGGTGGCTGTAATTTGTTTTTCTTCCAGCAGAGAAAACCAAAAGCAATTTCGCATTTTAAACGTCAGATTGTCCGGCTGAAGTGACAAATGTTGCTAGCAGACTTCATCGGCTGTAGCTTTGCTATAAAGCTTGAGTGAGGGAAAACTTAGTCTTCAGACATTTCAATATTTCAAGCTGACATATTTTAAAATGAGAACCCTGTAAAAGAAAACTAAATATGAACTTGCTACATGATTCAACATCGCAAGAGGCTGTTAGGATGATGACTAAACATTAATCCGGTGGTAACGTTGCCGTGGGTTGCTGGATTGTAGTTACAGTTGCTAAGCTATGATTGGATAATTGCTGTTTAGGTTGAGTGAGTAGTCTATTGAAACAGCCCTAAAGAGAAACACCATCAAAACATAAAATCGAAGGAAAAAGGCATCAAGTTGGTTAAAGAGAGAAGTTAACAACAATAATAAATACAGGAATTAAGCCATCATAGATGCCAATTTGCAGTTGGTAATGAATATGTCAACACATCTTAACCTATTTCCAACCTGCTACCTCAGGCGATTTATTCCTGCTCCCTTCCCACTGTAACCTCCCATCTCGGTCCGCTTTCCACTTCTCATACTATATATGTCTGGGAAACATGTATGAGCCCCGGCCCCCTTCAAAGCCAGTGGCAGCTCTCCTTTCATGCCATGTTAGGAGAAAGCTCAAATTCAGATGTTATGTTTTCATTCACCATCTTTTAAAAGGGGGATATTAAGTCAATCTACATTTTATGTCTTATGAAACGGTGCACATGCATAGAGATTTAAAGCTGACTGATCATAGTCTCACATCCAAGAACAACAAACCGGCACTTTCTCAGGATCCACACTGCCAAGATTCACAGCAGATGAGAAGCATATGTGGTCGCTGGTTCTCTGTGCAGGTGCCTGCCTGAATGCCACAATGACGGATACTGTTCCTGTCTCTATTTTGAAGTATTTCTACCGGTGGAAAATGCACCCAGGTGAATTTTGTTTTTGCACGACCAGAGGGTAGGAAGATATCATTTTTAGGTGCTCAGAATCAACATAATACTGAAGAAGTCAGAGAAATTACTTTACCTTTCATGATTCTTCACTCAAGAATCCTTTACAAACAAGTGGTGGTCTAGTTTGCTGATGTTCAACTTGACAGCGGCAATATGACAGTACTCTTCACTCTTTCACCACAAAGCAAGTGTCCAGGAACAACAAAGGTAGTCAGCAAGGTAGCGTTGAGGTGCCAGCAAACTCATCCGTGAAACATTTTCCAGTTTTGCAAAGACAGATGCAAGCCCCAAAAGTCCCAAAATGTCTTACTTCCACATATTAAAAATCGGTGAACAAAAAGCAAAGACTTCAGGTTTCAGCCGGATTGGATGTTATTCCATGTGGGCAAAATGCAAATGCACCTGTGCAACCTAAAAAAAAATGGTCTGATTTCTATATTATTTCGAATATTCTTGCAAGTCTATCAGTGCTGAAGGACAAAGCACCTCTTGAGTTTTGAACATGTGTGTTAGCCTGCAGCTTTCTGGCATCATCCCTCTCCCATCCAGAGCTTGAAGAAACTAAACCTCCTCGGACAGAAACCATGTGCAACTTTTGAGAGGGAGGGAGGAAATGGAGCGAGAGGGGATGAAAAAAACAAAAAAAAACAAGAAGGTTTGAAAGAAAGAGCGAGAGGGAGAAAGAGATGGGAGGGGAACAAAGAAACTGGAAAATGAGGGAGGGACTGGAAAAGGGACAGGGTGTAAAAAATAAAAAAAAAAGGGCAGAGAGTTGAAGGAGGGAGGGTCCATGTGTTTTGTTGAAAGTCAGTTTTGTGGCCGAGGCTAATTGGTAACAAATGTTTGAACATTGTGGTGTGAGCACCTTGAATATCTATGGCCTTGGCCTGCAAGACAGGAAAATAGTTTCTGTGAACACACACTTAATCTCACACACGTCAAAGCTATAATCCCTGTCTGGCACCAGCTCGCCGTCTTCTCAGTTTGATCCTGGTAACCTCGACTACCAGTGTGTGAGACTAAACGGCAGGTGTAATATTCTCACCAACACACACATCCGGCCGTCCGGCTGACGAGGCACATCCAGTGGCTGCCTGGCTTTGTGGAGTTTCAGCTCCTTTATTTCCTCTCCTGCACTCACTATGACACACATAAATATGAAGATGTGTGTATATTCTACTGGGTTATTATACTAATCCACGAAAGGTGAACAGAATGCCACTGCTGTGTAGTTTCAGAGACTTGAGCAGTGGTGGTAGAAGTGCTCAGGAGATGTACTCAAGTAGCAACACTGCTTCGTAGAAATACTAGATTAATTCCTGCGTTCAAATTTTTATTGCAGTACAGTTATCAAAGTATTTGCATCAAATGTACTTAAAGCTACTAGGAATTTTAATTTTGTGTTGATTTTTGGCGGTCCCTGTGGATAAAAGCGGTAGTGTAGGTGGTCAACGGATAAAGAAAAACAATTTAGAGAAACACTTTCCAGGCCCAAAAGGACATTGCTCATAATTATTACTGCATAAGATCTTCAGAAGATCCTATCACAGCATTGCAGTGCTGCCAAATCTTTCTGCATTACAACTCAACCGTAATCTGAGTGAATAATGCCCTTTTGATGATTACTTCTACACTCCTGAATGACTTTGAAGCTACATCCTCCTCTCTCCCATCTTCTCCTTTACAAGTTATTTATGGGCTTTGGATGTTACAGTTTGTAAAAATGAGGATCACATGAGGTCATTTAATGGCCAACATGTGTCCGCTGGACTTTATCACAAAGCCACTGGCCTTTGATCAGAAAACTTTCTTAATCATTCGGCTCATGCACATTCAAACGGAGAAACACGATTTACCCTAAATTGATACCAGAATCGTCCAAATGTTTGAAGCTCATTTGTGGCTTTCCAGTTCAGTGCCACCAATGGACCAATTAAGCCTGTTGATAATTATGTTTTGTGTTAGAAGCCAGTAGAGTGTGTGTGGAATTGTTATAATTCATGCCACTGCCTGAGGATTGGCTGCAGAGCGTCATAGTTTCAAATCATTAGATGGCCAATTAAACACTAGAGCAGTTTGGCACATTATGCCCACACACACACACACACACACACACACAGAGACAAAGTGGAGCAAAACTCAAGTATGCAAAGGGTCACGTAACAGATAATTAGTTTAGTCACACTGGATCTGCGGCTAGTAAACTGTCCACACAGTCCAACACAAACTTCGGGGCCAGCCAGTTTGAACTCCACATGTGCACTGGTGGCCTAACTCGTGTAAGTTACTGGTAACTGCAGAAACAAAGGAAGTGGTAGCCGATGGCTGGTTGCCCTTTTCTCACTTCAGTAGTAGTACTTGAGCCGGAGCTGGAGACTTGAAGAGATTTCAAGACTTGGATAGAAGGATAGTGTGAAGTTGGACTTTAGTGCTGTGTTAAGTTTGACAAATTAAACCTGCAGTGTGTAACTTTTATCTCCTGCCCTCCAGCAGTGAGAGTCATTA
The DNA here is from genome assembly GCF_009769545.1 of Cyclopterus lumpus. Classification (NCBI taxonomy): domain Eukaryota; kingdom Metazoa; phylum Chordata; class Actinopteri; order Perciformes; family Cyclopteridae; genus Cyclopterus; species Cyclopterus lumpus. The sequence goes on from NC_046989.1 coordinate 15,583,769, forward strand.
AACAACCACTGTTGAGGCATGCTTATGATGCATGCTTATGATGCATGCTTATGATGCATGCTTATGATGCATGCTTATGACGAATGCCGGCAGGTGAACTTGCTTCATCTGGCAACGAATTATTAAAAAAAAGAAAATGTTTTTAATGTACATTCTAACGTCTTTTCCTGACTACTTTCCCTTGACCTCGATGGAGACAGGTAAAGGCTCATTGAACATAGTGTGTGAAGCTAAGGCTTCAATTTAACAGAAGTTCATGTATATGTGAAAATCCCTCATACCTGCTTTAAATGTAGGTTAGGTCTAAAGTTAATTAAAGAAATCTGGAGGTGTGCAGTTAGAAAGTAATGAGTTGCGTTCACCATGTTTTGATAAGGAGGAAGAATGTGTGGAATAAAACAGAACAATATCTCTCATTCTGCTGTATTCAGGAGTAAAAACAGCATCAGAGATCCCCTTTACACTTACGTCATGTATTTCTTCATACTGGTGCACAAAAGATGTATTTAAAAAAAGAAGCTCAGAAACACATTATGGGCCGAGCAAGTACACATGCAACCTCGACACATTCATTGAAGCGCTAACATGATTAAGATGTGCAGTGACCTGATCTAGCTCTAATAGTCAACGTTCTAACACCAGAACAAAGTGACAATACCAACATAATAATTGTTGATAAGGAAGACACATAGGAGGCTTAAGTCATCATCTAAATCTGATGGAAAATTGTGTATTATTTGTCCAGAGCTGTTTATCAGATAAACAAAGCAAGATCCTCCAACAATCCCATCTCCTGCACTGCTGCCTGACAATAGAAAGAAGAAAAGCCTGAAAATAGCTCTATTTTGCAACCACAGCCATCTTGGTTTGATGAAGCTCCATCCGGAGTTTGTTGTGAAGCAAACAAGTCTCCACAAAAAGAGATGGCGAGGTCCAAAAAAGGAAAAACAAATGAATAACACAAAGTGATAAAACAAATTCAAAACGGTTTCCGGCTTGTGTCACTGATTTGAGTATTTCCATTGTCCTGCAAGGTTTTTTAATGGATAGAAACTTAGTTTAATAGGTGCAATCAAATAAAGCTGCTGTAATGACAACTGCCGAGCCGCTGTTAAATGAGGGATGCTGTGTCATGGCTGGCTGCAATTTCACATGTGGGGGCCATATTGGACAGAGCAGAGAGGGCATTTTATCGATAAATCTGGTATTCTCTTCATCCTCATTATCTTAACACAGATGTTCTGTTGGCTATTGTTGATTTATTTAGACGCAGTGGGAGGCCGTCAACAGGCTCAAAGTGACTCGAATTTGGCGAATGGACAACACTGAAATGTTGTTAACAGAATTAAATTGTCAGACAGCATTGATTTATATCCCTAATTGGACTTTATTCTTTCAAGTTCATCTTCATAAGTACTGGGAAGGAAAATACATATCCAACACTTTGAATACAGCGATCTATAGGAAGAAGACTTTACTGAATAAGAATGGAGCTCCTGCCACCTAGTGTCAAATTCGGCTTTTGCACTGAGGGACAAAAAAGCTAAAAATAAAAAAGACATGCAGACTTTGAATATAACAATTAAAACGTAATTCTTTTGTAAAACATTGTGGTATTTTATGTGGACGTGCTTCAGCTGCAAGCAGCAAAGAACAAGACAGCAGACTTGGTTCCTTTCTTCAAATTTCCTTGTGGAGATATACATACACACATATATATATATATATATATATATATATATATATATATATATATATTTTTTTTTTTTTTTTTTTTTTAAGTACTTAAAAATATTTGTCTTAGATTTTCAAACTTCGAAACGGATCAATTTGACATAACAGGAGGGTTAAGCAAAGGGTTAAGCAAAACCTTAAAAATGAGTATTTATACTTACTACATGTATTATTAAATACAGTGTTCAGCATTTGTACAGTATGTTCCATGGTTTTCGAGAGGCTCCAGACCAACAGCAGACATCCATCCATCCATTTTCAATACCGCTTATCCTCATTAGGGTCGCGGGGCGCTGGAGCCTATCCCAGCTGACATAGGGCGAAGGCAGGGGACACCCTGGACAGGCCGCCAGTCCATCGAGGGCACCAACAGCAGACATGTCATACATATATAAAGTTATACACATTTCAAACTTCAAACCAAAAATCAGTGGTTTGTTATGGGAACCCATCTCTATCCTGCTATGTGCCCATCACCACACCTGAACCACACTTTCCAGACTAAACAATGTTTCTTATCTTCTCACTTTCACCCTAAATAAACCTTTATTGGACATGGAACACTAAAGTAAGGGTTTCTTTCATGTCTCTCCTGATAAATATGGTACTAAAAGATGTATAATAGACTGACTGACTGAGAGTGACACACACCCTTTTCCAATCACTGGGTGCATATTATTGCTGTAATGTAAGGCTCTGGTTATTGTGATGACATTCAACACTATTTCTTAAAAACAACAAAACATATATATCGATTGGTAGAAGAAAAGAATTAAGCAGATTAAAATATGTATTTACTTGCATACAAATAGTTCAATAGTTAAACTACAAATTATAGTTAACTACAAATTAAATGTAAAATCCTGCTTTTAGATTAATACACAAACAAATTTCCTGATACACTACTTAAGCTACAACACCTATTGTTAGCCTACTTAAGCAACAATTTCAGTGCAGTACTTTTATTAGTATCGGAGTATTTTTACTGTGTGGTATTAGTATTTCTAAAAAAACGAATACAAAAAAAAAGTATCCGATGTGGGTTTGGTCCTTTACAAACTGCATGTTCACCTGTCTGTATCCCAAAAATAAACGTTCACGAAAGCAATTTATTTTGAAAGGTTATACAGGAACTTGGCTTTTATTTTTGCTGTAGCTTGACGGTGGCCGCGGCGGGCTGCGTGAGTCACGTGTCTGCACCGTCCCCGTTATCCGCTGGTATAAAAACGAGCAGCAGAGAGACTGGGTCAGCTTCAGACGGTTCAGAGTCCCAGGAAACCAACAGAGGTGAGTCAGAGGGCTTTTTATTGTTTTGAGTCTGCAGCTCGGTGATGCTCAGAGGGAAATATTTATATTCGAGCTGTATTCTCGTGCTGTGATCAATGAGAATAGAGTGCAACGCATTTTACAGTTTCAGCTCATGAAATGTCTACATTATTTAACTTTAATTCGAATGTATAATGTGCTTGTTTTTTTTATTATTTCTATTTTAATTCTGGCAGTTGTTTTTCTTCGTGCAGACTTCATGGCTGATGTTGTTTTGTGTTGCTTACTCATTCATGGTTGTGACCTTCATCTTTGGATCAAAACAACTGGATTAGGGTAGATGACATCATATGGTTGGTTCACTTCAATACACTTTAGGCTAGGCGCACCCAGCAGCAATACTAACTTTAAAATATGAATATTAACTAGCTATTTGATACAGCTACTGATGAGTGTTGTCGAGTACAGGAATAGGGTCAGTTATAATATTAGTCCTCCAAATGTATACTGTAGAAAAGCTATTTGCAATATTAACAGTTCTAAAAATGGAAAATGTGTAACATTAAAACTGACCCTAATTCCTCTGTAACCACATGACACGTGAATCCTTTGGGTGCAGACATCTCCAAACTCATAAAATGAGGTCACACGTGACAGTCCCATTTGTGGCAAATGGAGCTCAAATGATCCAGATTAGATCATTGTTCCAACTTCGTCTGTGTAGCTTTGAGACAGAAAGAGAGAATTAATCAATCGTGAAAAACAAGCATCAGCTGCAGTTGTCAGCAGATGTATAAATGTTACTACAGAAGAATATAGTAAAACACTTTTTTGAATTCATATGTCACAGCAATTAGGAATTACATCAATTATAAATAGATTTTTCAAAAACCTTGTGGATCAATTTTAAGCAATTCATCCACAAAACCTTTCAGTTGATATTAAACGTGTGTGGTATATAATATAAACACACTCTTCAGTAATATTACAATGCTGTGAAATTCACGCTGTATACAGTAAAGAAATTATACCACATTATAGTCTAACAAGTTATATAAAGACACAATAATACCAATTTAATATTAATAGATTATAGTATTGCTATAAAGTGATACATGTATTGTAATGCAATGTAGGATGAATTAGTTTTAGATATGGACTCAAACAAAGTGTCTGATGTTTCACTGTATTTTACTTCCTGAAGCTGAACTTTCTAAATGGCCCTGAGGCAACATCTGCAAGGTTGGTCGGTTGGCATCCGTCCAGTTGTGTAACTGGGAGGTGCAGCTGCCAAGCAGCAAACAATGGAGCTAGACATCTGCAATGCCATTTATTTATGCTTTCCCTCCTTTTGTATATTTGTTTAACTTTCTCCCCGTCAACCTTTCTCTGTCTGTTTAACTCTTTCTGTCTCTGTCTGTTTTCTTCTTATCCATTGCTCCTTCTTCCCTCCAGCTGCACCTCAAAGTCTGACTCATGCTGGGGGGTTTTCCATTAAAAGTCTCACTGGTCCCAGTCTGCCCCTGTTTACAACCCTTCCAGTAGCTGGCCTGCTGTGATTAAAGCGAGAGGCTTATTGTCACATGAATAATGACCTTGTTGTGTAAGCGGCTGCAGTTTGCTGCACTGAACGTGTTAAACTCGTAAACACATGAGCTCATACAGCGAAAGAGGAGAAAGTGGGACAGGGTTCTTAGCTCCCAGGTGGGCGTTTAGCCCTTTTTTCTGTTTTTCACTGCAGAATAAAAGCACAGAAATTCTAAGAGATTATATATATATATACCATCAGCAAAATCACTATCACACACAGACTTAATCTACTTTATAAACAACCTTAATAGTTGCCGAGAAATGTATCTGAAAGGTCAGAAAATACGTTTTTCAACCCACAATTTTAAGGATTTTGAAGGGATCCAGAAGTTTCCTAACATACTCGAAGGTGTCAGGGGCCCCCCTGGTTGCTCAAGGAGACACGTGCCAACCAGGTGGAGACTCAAAAGGCCCTAAAAAAACACATAACATGACTACATACAGATGCAAAACAGCTGGAAGGAGGCACAAAGTGATCGTATAGAGACTCAAAACAACTACAAAGTGATGCAAAACAACTATACGGAGACTCAAAATGACTGCAAAAGGCACAACATGAGCACAAAGGGACGCAAAGTTATCTTTAAAAAAACCACAAAAAGTCCATTGACTCACAAAGTGACACAAAACCAGAGAGAGATGCGTAACGATTACAAAGAGTCACAAAAGGACCATCGAGAGACACAAACCACAAAGAAATGTGTGACGAAGATATAGAAAGAAGAATAAGCACACAGATCAGATGGTAAACAAATATGTGTCAACATCTCTCTTGGTTTAGAGAATACAAGGACCTACCATAGCTTAGCTTACGCTACATAGTCAAACGTATGCACTTGTGTCCACGTGTACTTAAAAGCTGCTATGATATATAGATTTTTTTTTTTTTTTTTTTTTTTTACATTAACAAAATTAATTGTGTGTTTGTGTGTGCACACGTCATAGAGAAAATGAGTAAACAGAAATGGCGTGCTGTTACCTTTATATAATGCACAGTTGGTCAAAGTCACAGGATACACTGATCTGAGGTCAGTTTGGTCCGTATGTCTTTTTAAATTGTTTTAGCGCATGAAACAAGAGAAGAGGTAAATGATGCAGGCTCAGCAGGCATGAGTCTAAATTATTAATAAGTATTGATCAGTGCTGTTATTTTTATGTTGTGCTGAGTATGGATGGAAAACTGCTGATTATTGACCGTTATTTTCTACTGCGTAGGTCTCTGCTTTCTTTACAGCTTGTGTCTCCCCCTACAGGAGATGGAGGAGCATTACACCAGCATCGGTTTTGACCGGTCGTGTTTTGTTTTTTTCCCCCCAGGTTTTTTTTTATCCCATCATTGCCTGCTGGCCCGGTGAGAGTCAGAGAGGATGTTGATGATGATGATGATGATGAAGAAGAAGGGGTCCAAGTCTCTGGCTGTGGTGGCTCTTCTTCTGGCCTCAGTTAACTGTATCCTTCCTCCATCAAAAGAAGATCTTAACCGTAAGTAAGCCTGATATTGTGGCGGCAGCAGAAATAACAGAAACTAATAACTAAAAGCCTGAAGAATTAAAGTAGTATATGAATTGCTACATATCACAAGAAAAAAAAAATTAATTAAGAAAAGAATTTGTAATTTATTACAAATTAACGAGTAGAGGGTCCCGTGATCAGAACTGTTTATTGTTGGTGTGCTCTTTAAAAGCACAACAGTTCTGCATACTTTAGGCTACAGACACCTTTTAAACTTTTAAATGTTGAAAATATCTTCAACTATTCCTGTATGATTCAGCTTTTTAATATTGTTCATACTGTCAGAGCTGTCACCGTTTATGTTGTGCTTTTTTCAGACCTTATCAGACCTTTCTGACTTTATCATTTAGTTGTTCAGACAAAATCTTTAGTGACGTCTTAATGTATCCTATCAATATTTACTGTGTCCTTGAAGATAAATATAGTCTACGTCGAGGAAACAGCAGGCAAAGTACGATGGCATTTGTGTTGGACTGTTTGGCCTGGTGTTTATATCTGACATGTTTACCTCACAATGTTTTACATTAAGTATGTGTTTTCCTTTGGAATAGCCACATCCAAAATGCATGAATGAACAATCCTGCAAGCTCTCAAGTAAACGCCTATGATGTTGTTTGCTGGAGTTTAACTACATAACATATTCCTTTGAGTATGATTCAATAATTCACTTAACTATAGCAGGAATGTTCTTTTACTTTTTACCCAGCCATTTGTGTGTGAGGCCCATAGTGAGAGTGTAGAGTGTATTATTATATATCAGTCTGTCTATCGGAATGATCTTAAGCTACACAGAGCGAGGGGCGGCTAACCTCTATCACCACAAACATTCATAAGATACTTGTTAAACCTTTAAAAACTATTACAGATTGTATGAAACTGAAGAAAAATACCCTAAAGTGCTCTTAAACCATTTATATGTATATGAAAAGGCCCAAAAATGGAAATAATATGTGTGTATATATATATATATATATATATATATATATATATATATATATATATATATTTGTGTGTGTATATATTTCTTTATTTATTATATACATTATATTATATATTTTAAATAATATTACATATAAATAAAGAACAACTAAAACACCCCACACATATGTTATCATTAAATAATCAGTGTGGTTGTAGAGGGCAGGAAGTCAGGAGTCGGTGAATCGTCACCTGCAGTAAATATGTTGTGTTTGCTTTTGTCAGAGCTGTCACTCCAGGGAGAAAAGTATCTGGGCAAACAGATTGAAACCGCTGTTAACGGAGTGAAGGAGATGAAGAGCGTGATGCAGAAATCCTCAGAGGACCACCAGAGGTTCTTGGACGTTCTGGAGAAAACCAAGGAGCAGAAAGAGGTAGAAACAGGCCTGTCAGATATCAGCGCTGATGCTAATGAGACAGAGTTTTGTAATAAATGAACACATTAACGGTGCTTTTTTTTCCATACATACATACAGGAGGTGATAAAATATGATCCACTTGTTTATGGTGTTGTTGTATACATCTTATGATGCGATTACAGGAACCCAGGGTCATACCTTTCTTTTCATCAAGTGAAAATTGAAGAAGATTATTGCCGTCTATATATCAACCACTTTTTGGATGCCTTAGAGCAAGAAAGAAAAAGGGTTAAATAACGAGGTGTTATAGAGTTTAACAGCTGTAGTAAGAAGGTTCTTTCACTATATATTAAAAACAATCTTCAAACAAAACAGAATCTAAATATATTTCATTATATTACAATCACTTTAACTGACACCGGATAAAACGATAACAATTGGCAATGAGTTCTTAAGATCCCACCAAAATAAGAGCTTAGCTGATGAATTCTTTGTTTACGCTTCCCGACAGGAAGCAATACTTATGGCTCAAGAGATGGAGGCCAAGCTGGAGCAGGAGCAGGAGGTTTGTAACGAGACCATGAGGGCTCTGTGGGAGGAGTGTAAGCCCTGTCTGAAGAACACCTGCGTGAAGTACTACTCCCAAACATGCAGCAGTGGATCTGGACTGGTGGGCCGCCAGGTCAGACCATCGCATGGACACGTGCATGTGCTCATCCTAGATTATAATCCAGATGTTAGCTGCCTCCGTCTATAAGGGTGCAGTTTCATTGATTACATAATGCTTTGGGAATTAATCAATACTGCTGTGGTCTTTATAGAACCCTTTAAACTAAAGTGACCATAATGCACAACGTGTGCACACACATGTTGCCTATGAGTAAGATCTTTGGATTCAAATAATAATTCCAGCCACTTTTCTTGTCGAGCAATAGTAAATACTTTGGAATGTCAGGGACATGTAAATCGTCCAATTTAATATTATTACATGGCTCAACTAAATATACCACCACAAAGATTAGTACCAGCATCAGAAAAACAAAAAAAGATTAAACCCAATCACTCTCTAGTGCAACACTCTTTCCCATCCACTTCCTCTTGCTTCTTCACTCTCCTTATCAAAATAAGATGATATTTAAAATCTAAATATTCTCCTTTGACCTGCAGCTGGAGCAGGTGCTGAACACAATGTCTCCCTTCTCCATCTGGATCAACGGGGAGAACATAGACGTCCTGGAGCAGGAGGGGCAGCGTCAACGCAAAGAGTTCAAGAACCTGCAAGACAAATTCACCGAGATGACCGATGTTGTGGACAACATGTTCTCAGAGAGTATGAAGGTACTGTTTGCTTGATAGGCCCATGGATGTAGACACTGGGCACAGATGCATATGTAGGATTTAGCATAATATATTGGCAGTAGCCGAGAACAGACAAACCAACTAGGAATTACACATCTGATAATACCAGCTTTGAAATCTCTAAAACACACGTTTAAATCGACACAAATTATCATCATTTTGTGCTTACAGCTCATTCTGATGAATCCTGATTATTGGTCTCAAATCATGCATCAACAAAAGAGATATGGATGCAACAGCACACTAACTGCAGAACAAAGAAGTTAACAGGCTTCTGTGTTGTTGTTGTTGTTGTTGTTGTTTGTGTGTCTCAGGTGGCCGATCATGTGCACTACAACCCTCCAGTGTTCTTTTTTCCCAATTTCCTGGCACCGAGGCGAAGCGTTCGCTCTCTCTTCCACGATCCGCTCCACGGCTTCCAGGACTTGTTCTCCCCCATGATGGACATGGGCAGGAACCTGTTCAGCTCTATGGGCTCCATGGTGGACGTCCACCCAGACACAGCTCCCGATGAAGGTACAGCTTCTGACATCTTCTGATGCCCCGTTTACATATTCGGAACGCTTTCGTAGGGTTGGAAGGTGGTTTTAATTGTCTAACAACGGCGTGTGTTTGTACGTGGTCGCAGACGGCAGCGTGAACGAGGACGTGGTCATCACCAAACCTTTTGCCAACGGCAGGATGACCTGCAGAGAGATTCGCCGCAACTCAGCCGGCTGCCTCAAGTTCCGCGAAGAGTGTCAGAAATGCAAAGAGATCCAGCATATCGGTATCACAACACTCTGATGACGTGTTTTTAATTCTTTCTTCTGTGTTCTGTGATCAATATTAGTGCCGTACATGAACGTTGATACACGGTGTATAACATATTGGGCTGCAAATCAAAACAAATAATGAGCAATACCGAGGACATATGTGTTGAATTAGGATAAAATATGAACGACATCCTCGATGATTGAATGAGGAGTGTAAGATGTATTAAAACAACTTATAATACCCATCCAAAGGGTGCGGTGAGGTCCGGCTCCTCCTGCAGGAAACCGGTGGTGTGGAGATATGAATGATATTACAGAGATGCTTTTATTAGAGCAACACATTTTCCGGATTTATGATCCTTTTGGAAACAGGAAGGGCTTCAAATGGTTTTGTAAAAATATTTAACCTACAATAACTTTTTGGGCCACTTTCGTTATGAAAATATCGCTTTAAATACACCCCAGGGAAAGTCTTTGGTCAGACGTGATATAATCTGGGATCAATATTTTTTTTTTTTTTAAACATGCTATGAAACAAATGTGTCCTCTTCTAATTAATGCCAGTGTAGTAAAGTAAAGGGATTTTTGTCTTCCTTTACTCCATGATGATGTCTCCTTCACAGACTGCTCCGGGATGAGACCTCTGGAGGGTCCTCTGAAGGAGGAGCTGGAGGAGGCGTTGGCCATGGCCGAGCGCTTCACTCAGCAGTACAGCCGCCTCCTGAAGACGTTCAAGGAGCAGATGTTCAACACCTCCTCGACCCTGGATCAGCTCAACAGGGAGTTCGGCTGGGTGTCGTCTCTGGCGAACAGCACCAGCACCAAGGACGACGTCTTCCGGGTTCACATGGTACGAAGAAGCCTTTTGGTCGAGAACAATCGATGTGTCATCATCACGTGTGACGGCTTTTTTTTTTTTACTTAAGCACTGATGGAGCTTTCCTAAATCAGAGAAGAATACAAATTCATAACAAGCTGGTTTTGAGAAAATGGATCAAGAAATATCCTTTTTGGAGGGTCAGCAGAGTGAGGAATAAGAAAAATATGATGAGATCATGAAGACTATCCTATGTACAACAACAAAAAAATCTCCCGTGATGAACTTAGGACACTGTATTTATGATTTGTTTTGGTTATTTTAATGGTTTTAAAGTGTGTGTCATTTTGTGGCGTGCTTGTTTTCTTTGCAGCAATTGTTTGATTTTGAAAGACAATAAATCCATACATACTTTTGGCTTGACGACCACCTTGCAAGTAAAATTGAATACTATATAAATGATGTACACATTTCATTTTGTTTTCAATAAATCCATACATACTGTTGGCTAGACGACCACCTCGCAAGTTGGATTTAATACTATAAATGATGTACACATTTGATTTTGTGACAGCAACAATGCAACTGGGAGCAGTAAAAGCCACCGTATCTGCATGCGAACAGTTTTCAAGTACATCAGTATTGGGAATGCACGTCTGCTGAGGCTGTTAAGATGTGCAGTGCCACTAACAGATGATAACCGTCCCTGTGCTGCAGGTTAACAGCACAAACACTGAGAGGGAAACTCTGCCTGGAGAAACAAATGTGTCCGTGCAGCTCTTCGACTCTCCACCCTTGATCTTCAGCGTGCACAGCGACATCCCCTGGACCGACCCCAAGTTCTCCGAGGTGGTGGCCCAGGAGGCTCTGGACCGCTACAAGGAAACCAGCATGTGAGTGTCGAGCACAGCTGACCAGCGTGTGTTTTACAAAAGGTCTACGACTTTTTCCTCCAAGCATTCGTATGTTTCTCCATATTAAACTGCCACAATGTCCTCAAGTTCACCGACAATGGAGCTTCAGAGCTGCGAGAATTCCTCATGTTCTAGATATCAGTAATGGCAATGGACCGAAGTAACAGGGCAGAGTTGCTGTAATGTCGTTATTTAGTAACGCAACCTACAAATCCTACTTAAATTGCCTTTCAGTAAACTTATTATTACTTTATTTTATTTTTAAATCCGAAATTTCAGTTGTCCAAATCGCTCACTTCAGGACCTTCCCCCATCTTGTGGTCTTCCTCAGATCATCGTAGACAATAACTGGACTTTGAGTTTTTACATTTTTAACTATGGTTTAAAGGTCCAAATTCAACTGTAATGCTGAACAACAGCAACAGTTTGAAGATATATTAGGTTCTTGTCCATTTAGGGCTCTTTGGTCGTCTGCTGTCCCAAAACCTTCCGTTTGTGGGGAGACGGACTGGAAATCAACTTTCTAAGGGCGACAGGATATAAAAGAATCACAGACGATCTCTAATCTCCTTCTCTTCGTTTTTTTTTCCAGTGTGGTCAAATAAAGTCTCAACCCGCGCTGTCTCGCTGACAAGTTAATGTTCTGGACTCATCGACACACACGAGCGACACCCGACGATAAACAGACGTGAGAAGAAATCAAACCTGAAGGCAACACTGGTTCTGTTGGAAACGCTCTTCAAGTCCTGCTTTTGCAAACAACTCAGTTTAACGTGGAAGATGTATATCGTCACATTAGAGCTCTTTGTCCCGCTGTAAGAGAAGATGTTCAGTAGAGGTAGATAGCAGGCCTACTCATGTCTATAGTACCTTCATCATAAAGGCCTTCAAACATGTGAGCTGGCTTTGCAAAAAGGGGCCATAGTACTTAAATAAGTTCTGCTAGCATTTCTGTTCAAATTCAAAAGGTGTGTTTATCAAATCTGAAAGGCCTTTTTTCTCTGCATTCAGCCTTTCTATCGCATGAAGAATAAAAACTGATATTTATTTTGCCACAATAGAACAAACATTTGGTTTGTTGCAAAGATTTGTAGAAAACTAAAGTTTAGAGCAAGTGGATTTCAGCCGTTTCAGTGACTACAAAGACCTGATCTCCCCTTGTGTAGGTCTCTATGTAGCTGTGATCGGAGTTGGTTGGTTTGCTGGTGGAGAGATTTAAAGTTGGGGAATAAGAGTTGATTATGTTCAGGATTGCTTTGAGCCCCTCTGTACAAGAGTCTATCGTGAAAGAATAGAGATTAATAAAACCTGCTCAACCTATTCAGTGTCTTTGTGTTTCTATTGACAGTATTTTTCCTCAATGTTGATTTATGCATTTATGAATCATTAACACCTTTTGTCAATCAAAGATTTTTTTGTGTGTGGAACCACATTATGTGGGAGAATGGTGTCCGTGGAGCTTGAGGGAGCCCTCAAGGTGCTAATTGAGGAAATAAGAGCACGTTCACGTGCACTAACGTGCACCGAGTACGGCAGCCATGTAGCGTTAAACATAGCAGAGAGAAGCTCCATTAAGCAACCACATTTTTTTAATAAAATGTGAACTCACTGTATATAAAAAAAAAGATGATAAAAAAAATAAAAAAATAATATTAAAATTAATTTTTTATTAAAAAAATTCATTGTTATCAAAAAAAATCATTATCAAAAAAGATCATTTGATTTTTTTTCAAAATGATTTTTTTTAATATAAAAATGTTTTTTTTTGATAATATTTTTTTTTGATAACAATGAATTTTTTTAATATAAAAATGTTTTTTTTTTAATATAAAAATGATTTTTTTTGATAACAATGATTTTTTTTTATATAAAAATGATTTTCTTTTATATAAAAATGTATTTTTATATTAAAAAAAATCATTTTTATATTAAAAAAATTCATTGTTATCAAAAAAAATCATTTTTATATTTAAAAAATTCATTGTTATCAAAAAAATTCATTTTTATATTAAAAAAAAAAATGTTATATTAAAAAAATTCATTATCAAAAAAATTATTTTAATTTTTATCCCCCAAAAAAAAATTGATATTAAAAAAAAAAAGGATCTACAAAAAAAAAATTTTATTACATTTTTTTTTTATATTTACATTTTTTTTCAAATAATTTTTTTTTCTTTTCCATTACATTTTTTTACATTTTTGATCGACTGGCATTTTTAGGAAAATATTTTATATCGACAAGGATAGGATATCGACGGTAAAACGTACGACCGGCGTCCCCGCGTTCTCGGCCGAGCGGGTCGGAGCTTAAGAGCTTTAAACCCCAGTAAACTGCCATTTTATTTGAATACAGATGCAATTGCTTATACAAGGTCGCATTAAATCCCTTCTGTTATGTAACAACAAGGAACTCTTTGTCACACACACACTGCATGAGGCTTTTCTTTAGCCTGAATCCACAGGGCAGACCAGACTCCACTATACTGGGAATATGTCGGTTAATGATGATGGAATATTTCTATTTTTTATTTTAATTATTTTCTCAGTGTTACAAAACCGTTGTATTTTCATTCAAATTAAACAGAAAACACCAGAAGCAAAAGTGCATCTGAGTCCAGAGCTACAACAACAAGATGCAAACATTTTTTTCTTTATTATAACTTTTCCATCGCCACACATGCAACTAGTATATTAAGTGCTTTTAGCTGTAGTAAAAAGTTACACGTTAAAGAAAAAACACGACAACAGTTACTTTAAGTGTCATATGGTCAGATGAAAAAAACGCAATCTTCTAGGTTGTGGTAATACTTTGAACTCCCAGTCGTAGACAGCATAACACAGATAAAGTCTTCAGAACTACTTACCCGTAACTCCTGTGGGATAGGCGTGGATGTCGGCGTATCAATTATGTCATCTTCAGGTGCAGTGATGCGCAAGAAGTCGATATGTTTCGGTCTGGAGGGATGAGAAAGTGAACGGCAGAAGGAGAGAGACTCCTCGACTTCCTGCTGCCAGATCTTCTCCTGTCTCTGCAGAGCCTCATCTGGGGGGGAAATACTCAAATCATCATCAGAATTGTGTCACACTGCCAAGAAAAAGTGGCCCAAATGAGTTTGTTTCATTCTTTCTATCTATAAAAACAGCATCACAAGAGAAAAAAAAAATATTATTATTCTATTCTATTTCGTGTATATATTGTGCATTTTTCTTATTATTCTATTCTATTTTTGTATATAAGGTGAATTTTCAGTTTTTATATTTTATTGCTTATAAATGATGCTGTAGCGAAACATGTCCCCTAATAAATAAAGTAATAAAGTAACTATCTATCTATCTATCTAGTGTCACCGTGAGGATATAAGACAGAACTTCAGCTACACAACTGTTTGATATAATGCTTTGCTTTAAACTTTTAACGTGTGTCCAATGATTAAGTTGTGATGTGTTTATATTATGATGTTTGTGGAAATGTGTTGTGCCTGATCAAGAGATATAACTGATCAACTACCAGCACGCTAGAGTATACCAGTTTCCATCAACATGTTGCACGGTTGATTTAACAAAAGCTCTAGAATAAGATGCAGTTCCTCCTCTTGTAAAGCATATTAAAAAAACACACATATCCTAACCTTATGACGAATAATGATAAACAAAACCGACACGAAAGCAGAGTCTGCAGCCTGAAAGCTGCTCTTAAGATGTACAAGTTTAGCTGACATGTCATAATAAATGCATGCACATGCAACAAGATACATGAGGGCAGATATAGATATTCATAGTGTTTCACATTTTTTTAATAAAATGTGAAATTTTGCTAAGAAAACCTTTTTGTAATCCTCCTCACTGTAAAAATATTCAATAACCATAATCAAAAACAAAAAAAAACCTAGTAAAAAAAAATCATCATGTGGAACCTTACTGCTCATACAAAGAGGGAAAAGATTTTTGTTTTATCAAAAAACAAGACGGTAAAGAGAGCAGCGTTTAAAATATTGTGCCGTTTTTATTTTTGTGTAAAAATCACACAGCTGCTAGTTGACTCTGCAGAGATACAGTACATCCATGCAGTTAAACATCTAGGATCCCACAGCCAAGAGAAGAAATTAAATAGAATATTCTTTCGCTGTTAGTCAGCAATTAATGCAAATTTACATATGAGTCCAAAAAGTGTGTATCATATACAATATACAACACAGCGCTGGGAGCATATAGCATTCAAAATCCCATCAAAGACTTTGTGATTGCTCCTGCCTGGATGCCGTTTGGGTTGAAGATGAATGGGGAGCTATTGTGCTAGCAAACAAAGGGTTTTAAATGGTATTAGTAACAACGCGGTCAACGCAACACAGGCACACACAGGCACACAGGCACACACACACAGGCACACACACACACATCATCATCATCTTGAACAGCAGAAGAAGAAAACAAGAAGGCGGCCCTTGATACAACAAGGAAGAGAGGTCAGTCAGCCACCGTGGAAACCTGAACGCCAGTCGGGAAGTAAGGCTTTAGTAGAAGACGGACACGGGAAGCTCCGGGGACGACACACACTGAAGATCAAACCCGAGTGGTTGATTATCATCTTTTTCTCATTAAAGCTTTTTTTCCTTTTCTTTTTTTTATAAATACATGTGAAAAACGAGACCAACATGCAAATGTTAAAAGAAAGCAGATGAGGGATGTAACATAAAAATACAAATAGACAAGTGTGTGTGTGTGGGGGGGGGGGGGGGGGTTAAGTTCAAAGTGCATTTGGGTCATTCAGGTCTCCCTTCCTGCTGACTGATCTCCGACTGTAATGCCGTTAAGCTTCGTCGACACCCAGCAAGAGTCACATCTTGCAGATTTTGGGGCGAACGTGTCCTGATAAGACACTGGTCTGGATTTCCCTCTTGGGTCGGGTCAAGAAAAAGGCAAAATTAATTATAAACATACAGTAGATGGTGTTCTGGAAGATCTAAGATACAGAGTACACTGTTCACAGTCGCTACTGTCGTAGTACTAATACAGAAGTATAGTTGGTCTGTGAGGATGTATCGCCCCCCATGTTGCATAGTGCCGACTGCCCGATTGGAAATTAATCTTTAAACCAATATCAAAACGCTTATCCGCCCCATCAGTTTGGATCTGTGCATGCGTGTTTGCTGGAAATCTTCTCCCCCGATCAGCAACATTATGCATAAATGCCTCCTGCAGTCTAGAGGCTGGAATACCTTCAAGTGGATGTCTGTTCCCGGCTGACGGTAACAGACAGGAAATGACCGCAAGCAACTATGAGATGTTTAAAAGAAAGACGCAACGTCGATACACTGTTATGTTTGAAAATAAATCAAGAGAAACCTGTAGGGAGGAAAACAGGCTGCTTTTCTTGGTTTAAAAACACACAGCGAGGTGAGCGAGCAGAGGGATAGTTCAGTCATTTGGCATAAAGTTAAACCATTCAGTCACATCTAACCCCGGGTACCAATTAGCGTACAGAGAGAACATTTTTTTTTTTTTTAAAAGACATTCTTTCAACACATCAACATACACACAGTAGACTTCAAGGGGCAGTAACAACAAAAGTGGGTTGAATTCATATCACAGGATGAGTTATTAAAAAAAAAATATGAAAAAAAAAAGCTTTCACCATGATGAGTTAGCCTTTTAAGGC
This sequence comes from Cyclopterus lumpus, assembly GCF_009769545.1. Classification (NCBI taxonomy): domain Eukaryota; kingdom Metazoa; phylum Chordata; class Actinopteri; order Perciformes; family Cyclopteridae; genus Cyclopterus; species Cyclopterus lumpus. The sequence continues at coordinate 15,600,709 of NC_046989.1, forward strand.
CTCACAAAAACACGCGCATAAAACCTGTCCAGAAGTAGCCCAGCATGTTTAATGGAAACCAACCACACCAAACCCCAGTCCAAAAAAAATAAAAGTACATTTTACGTTCCTTGCTTACTTGAATTTCTCATGTTTTCAAAGCCTCCAACGTGTGTGGCAGCACGTCTCTGTGATCTATTTGTTAGCAGACTATTTGAAGATGGTTGAATCTTCAAATCGATAGATGATCTTTGGTGATATTTAAATCAGAAAAGGTTTTTAGAGTTTTCCACAATTTTCCAGTTTTGAAGGTAGGAGAAAAGGAGGCACACCAATAAATGATAAGACATTTAAAAAGGAAGAGTTCTACTTTGAGAAATACAAATAAGGTTACTTCTGTAGAAGCAGTCAAAGCACATTTCCAACAGTTCCAGCATTTACCACCTATACTCAGAAATTTATGTTTTTTGAAAAAAAGGACAGAAAAACATGTTGATTGGTGAATTTTAGAGGTGTAGTTTGGAACTTTGGATAGAGCCAGGCTAGATGCTTCCCCCTGCTTCCAGTCGTTATGCTAAGCTAAGCTGAGCTAACACACATGAGATTAATATGGATCTTCTCATCAAACGCTACGAAAGAAAGCAAAGTGTATTTCTCAAAAGTACTACACCGCTTCTTTAAACCTGCCTGAATTTAACAGGGGTTTGGTGCTGCGGAGTCTTCACCTCAAGGGAAAATAAAACACATTGGTGCTGGATTCAAGCAAGTCAAAAAACAGGAACACAAATACACGGTCACACACACACGACAAACACACTCTTCTTCTTCAGTCATTCAGAGAGTAAAGTAATCAGACACCAGCAGTTTGTCTTGAGACGGCACTCGCAGTTCGGAGTGTCTTGTCCACCGCTCCGAACTGTTTTCAGTCCGCTGTCGTCCTCACGTTCACTTCGAGAGAAAATTAAAAAGTGCCAGTGTGTATAGTCTCCTCCCCCCACACTCTTGTCCCCCTCCTCCTCGTGATAAGACTGCTCTCAGGTCCTTCTGGTTTTTGATTAATTAATTAATTGTGGGATTGAGCGCGGGAGTTTTAGCGGAGCACCCTGCAGCAGGTCGGAGCCTCCAGAGGAAGCCGTGATGGTGGGAGGAGGCGGGAGGGATGGAGGCGGAGTCACACAGAGGGCCCCAGCCTTGCTTCACTAAAGCAGAGTTTTCCGCCTCACGTTAGTTAAAGATGAGAGAAAGGTCTGAGCTGCTCCAGCTGGACTTCTAGGGATATCCTCTCTTCAAGCAGGTCCTGGATAATGACAAGTTGTCAGTGAACTTTTGGTTTATGCCAGCGGGTAAAAGAGACCGAAGGGAAAACTCTTGACTCCTACGTACCTTCAGCTGTTGCTGCAGTTCACTGTTAAGTCGTGCCAACACTGTGTTTGTCTCCTTGTTTCTTCTGATTGAAGCTTGAATTGCCTTTTTGTCTTTTCCGACTGACCTAAAAAACACACACACGTTTAAAAAAAAAAATGTTATTACTAAAATACATAGAAAAACTAAATTAAATAACTTCCAAAGTCTTCCAACCATGTTTTTTACCTGGGGATGGAGGGCTGAGTGGCCAGGACGGCAGCTATGACGTTTGATTTCTGCGGACCATGTTGCTCGTCCTCCGGTCGAAGCTCGTCTTCAGATTTCAACCTCCGCCGCACAGGCTTTGGAGGAGGCGCTAGCGGACCAGACCCAGACCCAGACCCAGACCCAGACCCAGACCCTTTGGCCTGATGTGGGAAACAATAGTTCTGTGTCTAGTTTTACTGTTTGGAAGGAGGGTGCTTTTCACTGAAACTATGATCAGTATTTATATAAGAAACAAATCAATTAAATAAATCAAGTAAATGATCGGCTGCTTAATTTTCAATGAAAATAATAATGGTTAGCTGTAGTCTCTACTTATCTTGAACTTTTTCCACATTAATACAAATATTACCATTCTACAAACATCTTCACAATATTTACCCAAGATGCATCTTCATTACATTTTGTCAGCATTGTTCAGTTGTGTAGTGAACTGTTGGAAGTATTAGATTAGCTTTTCAGTTTGTTTACATTTTCCTGTTGACTTACAGAGTTGACCGTAGCTGAGGCTCTCTCATCTGCTTGGCCATCACTCTTCACTGTTCTTAAAGGGCCGGCTCCCTCCGATGTCTTCTCCACCTGTCGACACACAAAATTAAATTATGGCACAGATTGTGCATTTTGTACATCTAATTTACTGTATTATGGTCAGAACTTTAATTTCCTTAAGACACTTTTGGCCTAAGTTTGTTGTTGGAAAAGCGCTGACTGTCAAGGTCATTATTCTTATTGGAAATAAGAAATGTGTATCTGTGGATGTTGCTCAACAATAAATGGAAGAATCTTTGCAATTATCTGAATTTTAAAAAATGACTAGGCGATATATATATAGTTCATTGATGATGATTAATTGTTGTGAAGGCTTTGAACACTGAATGGCATCGTCAATAAAAGGATGCAAGATGTCATTGTGCCTTCAGGAAGTTCAGAAAGAGAGAAGAACGGTGGTCAAGTAACAGGAGTTAGTTGTGAAATGTTTACAATGAACGGCTACTTAGTGATAGAGACACACAAACTCCAGGTGACAACGTACCTGTCCAGGCTCACTGTGTATATCGACCTCCGGCAGGCTTGAAGGCTGTTCAGATGCAGCGAAGGCCTGAAACTGACTGAAGTCAGCGAAGTTGGGCTGCTGGGGAATCTGTTGGGGGGAGGTGGTGGTGCTAAGCGCCGCACCGCCTCCTGATGCACCTTCAGCCTCCGCACGATGCCCGGTGTGTGGTGCTGATGTCTAGAAAGAGGGAGAGAGAAGTAGGGTGAAGGGTCAAGATTACACTTGATGCAGGATTTATGATGAGATACAGTTGAACTTCGTGATTTGTTTTTAAAAAAGGTGGATGATTTTTTTTCCCCCTGTCCATCTTACCTGTGTGGGTAGCGGTCGAGGAGGCACAGCAGGCGGGTACGCTATCGTAGAGGATTGTGGTTGTCCTGCAACAGCTGCGGCAGCGAAGGTGCGGTTCATGTCAAGAGACGAGGAACGAGAGTGAGAGGCGTTGGGGCGGGGTGGAGGTGGTGGGGGGGCTACCACCTTCAGTGCCTCTGGAGACGTTCCTGACTGAGATCTGAAGACAAGCATTTATGTTTCTGGAGTTATGGATAGGATTTACATTTTTACTTTATCCATTTCCTGTGCGGTTTATCAGAGCGGATGGTAATCTAAGTGGAAAGATGGTCAAAAACACACATAAACAGATAAATGATACACAACTCAAAGCCATGTCCACAGTGATTGTCCAACAGAAGTCAGAAAACAAGATAAAGCCCAACAATAAAGAACAGAAGCAAACTCAAAACACGTGACAGCCACTGACCTTTGTCTTGTGGTTGGCTCCTGGTCAGAGGTGAAGGAGTCTGAACTGCTGTAACCATCACCTTCATCGCAGAAACACACAAAAGACATCCCATAAACATCTGATCGATCTACGGATTGTGCATTTTCAAAAGATACAAAAGACTTTATGCCAGTTAGTTTTCACCTCACAGTGAGCTAAACATTTTAGAAAGAAGTGAGCTTATCAGACCTCTGTAGCCCACTCCTCTCCTCGCACAACACTCTACAATCTCAGACTGAACTGTTGCACTGTGGTTAATGTAGGCGCAAGGTTTGGACAGGGAAGAGGAATGCGTGGATTAAAATTCTTCTGAATCCATTTTGACTTTCTTAACTCCCATCTGTGAGTCTCTCAGTGCTTCGGTGAAGTTCTCTTTTGTAAACATGGATTCTCTGGCACCGCAGCCCATCCTTTACTCACCTACAGTGTTGGCTGCTACGAACTTCAAGGAAGCAGGTAAATTGGCTTCGTCGGACAGTTCCGGAGGTTCAGCCAGTAGTGGACTGGTCGGGTGGTTGTGGTCTGAAGAATTGAGCAACAACGGGGAGGCCAGAGGTGTTGAGTCAATTGATCATGGTAATGAGAATAACTTTTTTTTAAAACAGTTAAGAGTCTTCGTACTAATTTCGTCGCAAAATATCTTCAGTAGCAGCTTTAGAAAAGTTAACTAAAACAGATGTTTAATGACGTTAGTTTCTGTTTCCTCATAAACCGTATCTAAAAAATCCTAAGTAGCATCATTGTTTTTTCCTATTAGCTTTAACTCACGCTCACAATGCTACACATAGAAAGCTTGTGTTACAAGAAGCTTTCTGCTGCACTTACATAACGGCAGAAACTGATTATACTGATTTAAGAAATTGTAATCTACGGCCAGAGGTTGTCTCACCACTGCCAGTCCTCTTCAGCTCCATCTCCTGCATGTGGATCTTACTGGGCGTCATCCGGATGGGGACCGGGTGGACGATGGCCGTGTCCTGAAGGACAGATATGTGGGGACAGGAGGTGAGGAAGACCGATTTATGACATTTCACTGGAGATACATTTGTAGTCCACAACACTTTATTATCCGTTTACTTTGTCAGGCTTTGCCTCCATCTATCAATCAACTTGGTTTGATACAGAGCAGCCTATCAAATGACAAAAAGTAAAGACTCAACTTCATAATTGCTACAATCACATGTCCGCATCACATTTTTGGATTGTGTTGACCCATTTTTATCATTTTAAACTGCCATTATTTTACAAGAGAGACATTTACATTTTTCTGAATGTTCTAATTGGAATATGATTGAGGTTAAAAAAGTATTGTCTTTTAACTCCCTAACAAAGTAGCGTTACTCTGTACAAGTACTGTACTGAAGTACAAATCTGAGGGGGGGGGTTACAGCCATGTTCCATGTTTAAGTGATTTATTTCGCTGGGACTTCAGAGTACCCAAAAGCAATCTAAAGAAATATGCACATTATTGCAATAAGGCAAATTGTGGTTGTCAATACTGCACTCACCAGATTAATAGTGCAGAGCTATTCGTGAGCAAATTAATGCTGGAAGAAAAATTAAAAAGGACTTGTACACTGCAAGAGTAAAAGAGAAAGCACCACACCATTTTAAGTACTTAAGAGAGCGAGACAGAGATGGTATATGGTAATTTTGGCATTATAATTCTGTAAAGGCTATAATTTGATCATTTTGGATAATTTCTTGCTTTTACAACAACTGATACCGATACTCCCAGTGGGGTGAAGAGTCTATTGTAGGTGCTTATTACACAACCACACAGACCCTCTACTATCCAGGTACTGACTGGCGCACACACAGACAACTATTTTCTTGATTTTATGAACCTTACTTCTTCTTTTTTTTAAAAATCTTATTACTCATCACCTTTGTTACACTGATGCCAATAAAGCACATCATATTGAATTCAAATTAAGAAGGAGAGAGGGAGAGAAAGAGAGAGACCTCGTGGAGATCCAGAGAGGGTTAATGTCTGTGCATTAATGGTGAAACCATGCATACTAAGTGTTGACTTACAGGGTCAGCTGGTGCAATGTTAGAGTCAAATTGGGTCAGAGTTTGTGAGCTGGAGGAGCGCTCGCTAAACGTCTCCCACTGCTGCAGGAGACAGACAGACAGTGAGAAAAAACACGTCAGTCAGCCAGTGCAGTGACATCACACATTTACATCATCAGCCTGAGCCGCTACCGTCATGTGACAGCCATCGCCAGGCGACGTGGCTTCATCGGTGGGCATGGAACGAAACAAAACTTTCATACAGAACAGCAGGCTAACGCCACAGTCCAGGAAGTGAGAGAAGAGGTGCTGAATTATCAGTAATTATGTTTGATGATGAAGAGGATGAAGTGGCAGTCAAATCATGATGGATGAATGAAGAAAAAGCACCCGATTAACCCTGCGCAATTAATTATGATGAATTAAATGCAAACACAGCAAAAGCAAAGAAACATGGAGCTCACATTATGTGTGAAGATACAATAGGAAAACGTGTGTGCTGTGTGCGTGTTGTGAACCTCGTTGCTCTGGTTCATCTCCGGCCAGGCCTGGTTAAGTGAAGGCATGGAGGGGGACTTGCTGGGGGTGACCTCTACCGGGGATCCAGAGTATCCAACATCAGCAGTCTGCTCCGAGCCCTCTGAAATCCGAAAAAATAGACACAGGTTCGCCAGGTTCCAACCAAACAACCAACACCACGACAGTTTTCCTCTTTTAAAAATCTGAATTTTAACCTATGATAAAGAAAACACACCCTTGCTTCGGGGGGGGAGGGGTCACAGCTAAAGCTTTAAGTGGTCTGTGATGACCAGTAGATTAGGTAGACTTTATGACTCCTCTCCATTCGCCACACTACATTTGCTGTAAATTGCCTTCTGTGGTCGAAGGGACTTGACACCCAAAAGAGAGATAAATAACTGTCTAATGTTTTGCTGTTCTCTTAAAAAAAAGACACAATTCTCTTAAAATACAGAAAACAATGATATCAATTGCAAAACATGTCAGTTTTTATTTGCAAGCTAAATTGTTTTGGCAAGCTAAAGAGAGGATGTGCCGTTAAAAGAGCAGCAGAAACGTACAGTAGCTCCATCACAGAAAGTACAGCCCAAGTTAATCCATCGATGAACCACCACACTGTAGTGCTGTAACCTCACAGGTTTTATGAGGCCAGACAAGACAGACAGAGACACTGTGTACCTGCTGAGTCATCCAGGTCTATCAGCTTTGGCATCAGGCTCTCAGGCAGCTTCTCAGGGAGGTCGTAGCCATTCTTCCTGGCCACAACCAAGTGGAAAGCAGCGCAGAACTCGTCCAGGGTCAGTGCTCCGTCTTTATCAAAGTCTGACAGCTCCCTTCAAAAACACACATTAGACATTAGTGAGTCTGCCATCCTCACAAAATGCATCACATTAGCAACTATAGGTGCAGAAGAGAGTTTCTCAAAATAGATCCGCTTAAAAAAATGTATACAAAAAAAAGAATTTAGCTTTCTACAGATTCTCATCCAGACAACTATGATTTGTTACTTTTCCCATCAGATTTTGAACACACTACATTTCATACTGTAAATTAAATAATTAAAATGGTAATGCTTGGTTCCTGTCCAATCCACATTAGTATTTAAATAAAGTAACTGAACAACAGGATGATAGTAAAGATGTCATCAACACTGCCAGTAACTGTCCAGTCGTAGCTTCACTGGAGACATCTACATGGGACACTAAATATCTTCAGGATAGACAAACGCAGCAGAGATGGTGACTGGCAGAAGAGTGAAGACTCACCAAATATGTGACAGCTCTAAAATCGGCAGCTTTGATTTGGTGAAGAATTCTTTTGCGGCTGAACCTGAAACGCAACGAAACTGATTAAATTAACACAATCCACTTGTCTGTGTGTGTGTGTCTGTGCGCGCCTGTGCGCGCGTGTGTGTGTGTGTGTGCGTTGGTGTGTGGGTGCCTACCAGGTATGAATCCGGTGAGGTCTGGCTGAATGGTTTTGAACTGGTTAATATAATACTGTCTTTGCTCGTCTGTGATCTTCCACGGATCATCGTAGCCGCTGGACTGTCGCTGGATCTCATTGGTCATTGCTGCCGAGGCCACCGTTCGTATTGTTGTGCTTTCCTACGGGACATTTACAGAAACATTTAAGAAAGTAAAACTGGTTTAAAGGAATATACAATAATTGTAGTAGTAATAGTTGTCATTACTACATAATTGTCGTTTGTTTCATTAATAATTTGTTTTAATATTTATTCATAAAAACGGACATCGAACTGTTTTCTATGGTTATCTGACTAGTTGTTATGTTGACGACACATGTCAGTGAGGCTGTAAATTGTTGCCACAGCTCTGGAGACGGATAGCTGGCTTTGTGAGGTGGATGGACCGGTAAGACACAGCGCTGCAGCTGGCCACTGCTGTTTGGCTCATTTTCTGTAACCACTGTAGCATTAAAGCCCAGTGAGCCTGCTACATGCCAACAGTCGCAATGGCAGCGGTACAAACAAAAACAGCCGCCGCTCCATTCATTCCACGGGGTGATGGTCAGAGCAGCTGTTCTACTCCTTTCTTATTTATGTTTTTTTTTTACTCTCTACATTCAAACACACCAAGGCAAATAAGTGGAAAAACTCCCTGGCAATACACTTTTGTCTGATAAGTAAAGCGGGTTGGAATAACACCTGTATGTATTCAAGTGCAGTTTCTTCAGTGGCCGTTTGTACTGTAGTCAATTTTCTGACCACAGTTTGCTTTACTGTATAAACTGTTGCAAGTTATCATAAAAGTAGCAAGAAGGTGGCACAGCAAAAGGAATTTGGACAGACAAAGGCCCATTGTCAGATTCCAGCCATCAATGACAATTTGACAGATTTAAAATCACATCATCTATCAGTGTTTCCCCTACCATTATATTAGGGCACCGCCCCCCTCCGCCCCTCTTGAAGGTTGAGTTCATTTTGTTCAATGTAATGTTCCCTTTCCTATAGAACAGGTCTACAGCTTGTTCTTTTATTAAACAAACTAATGTCCGTATGCCATTTATCTTATCTACACGACGGCATGTCATTTCTGTCTCTACATGGTCGGTCACGCACGCACAAGCTATATCTGCGTTTTTAAAGCGCTCCCAGGGTGGTGAAGATGGCAACACTTGCTCTCCTGCGAGTAGAACCCGGAGTAGCTCTCCTGCTCCGGGTTCAAGTAAAGAAACAAGCTGCAAATATGAGGACTTTAGTGTCTTGTACCAAAGAATGAACCTGCTGGCTTCCATTGCCCTGAAAGTCCCGGTCAGCAGTTTCCTTTAAGTGTTTCTGTGGGTGTCGCCCCCGCCCCCCCCCCTCCTCCTAAACTCCCAAAGCTGTTAACCTAGGGGAAACACTGTCTATGAAGCTAAAAATCAGCATGTCGTCCGTCTAAAATCCGGCACTGAGCCGAGAGGCTTCTACAGTTTTTCTCTTTGGCTGAGCAATGTCACACACGTTGCTTGCACAGTTTTAATCTACTAGCTCCAGCAGATAAAAGCACCAAAATAAAAAGTTGGCTCATGTTTGAGGCACCACTGGGATTAGTAAGATTACGTTCTATGTTTGCAATGTCTGACAATTTGCAATTTTCCATCTGACGAATGAGGTTGATGTTTTCCCTCCTAATACAGCCTATCACAATATTTCCTGAGTCAGTCTCATAATATATATTGATAACTTATTGTATTGCCTCCAGCCATAATAATATGTAAGCTTATTCTATTTTGTCACCACAAACCCCATTTCTGTTGTGTGATTAGCTGATGGTGTTGTTTGACAGCACTAATTCTGTATTGTGTTGCATGATCAGCAGTTTGTTATCTTTTTAAGCATCATGGCCAGAATGAAAGGGTAGGGGTTTGCTAGGCAACTAAAAAATTTAAAATCGAATTGCTTCAGCAGCAAGTATGTCTGACCAGCCCTAGTACTGAGGGACAGACACATAACACTGCCCTACCTGGACTGATGAGGGATGCATTCCTGGGATGGATGGCGGGGTGTCTGCTGTGAAACTGACCCAACTTTCTTGACCTGGAGGCGGGGGCGAGTGGGACGGCCACATTCCATCAGCGGGCACCGGACCTGGAGGGAGGAAGAGAGGATAGCAAACATTTACATCCCGTGACACAAATAAATATACTGCAAGACGCACCTCCAAAAAGGATCACTTTTATACCATTCATTTTTACAATATCTCCATCCCATTTTGTGCTGATGAAAGCGTGACACAGGTCATGTGATGTCTCTTTTGTTCCTCTAATGACTAACTGCCACTCAGCAAACACCATTTATGTACAAGATGCAAACACCAGGAAGTAACACTAACAAAACCACTATGCTGTGTGCCGATTCCTTCTTGCCAGACCCACAGTCGGCATCACATTTCTGCCAAATCTAACAAATTATCATTGTTGTTATCGACACTTCTGAAAACACACTACTCTGCAAAAAAAAAAAAAAAATATATATATATATATATATATATATATATATATATATTAGGCATTAGGTAATAAATAGTGAGTCAAAGGTTACGAATTCAAATGTCAGGATTTCTCTGACCAACAGTCCAAAATCCAAAGATATTTTGTTTAACATGACATTAATGAATAACAGGCAAAAGCAGGAAACATGAGACACTGGACAAACTAACACAAATTTGAATCAATTCACCATCACCAACTTTTATTCAGCAGCAGTGGCTTATCATTGTTTCACACGTTATGAGTAGTGGATGTTACCTGCTTGTGGTTCTCTGAAATGCGTCCACACAGCTCCAGTTGGAGCCACCACCGCTGGTCTGTCTACGTTTCCTCCACTGGTCTGCCGCTTGTGTTTCCTCCACGAGGGAGGGGAGGTGGGGGGAGACTGTTGAGGGGAGACCACGGGGGACGTCGGTTCGGGCTGGAAACACAAGTAAATAAAATCAATCTTGTGAAATATGTATGCAGATAAAGACGGCGTTCAGTAAACACCTAAACAACTGCAGATTTAATGAGAATAAACATCTCCAGACATGCAATCTTCGAAGATCATAATGTGACACACAGGGAGGAAACAGGAGCTCAGCGTGCAGAAGAGTAGCCACAACTGTCTTATCATGATTTCAACATGTTATGAGTATTAACTTTCAGATTCCATCTCATACAAGATTTCCACCCTGAAAATGCCACATCCGAGCCAATAAATGCTGCGTCAAAGCTTTTACTCTGCTCATGACAGATATGGATGTTCAAGCAGCCAGCGAGCGAACATTTCCCAATAGATACAAATCGATATGAGGTCTATGTAACTGACAAGCAACACACTGTGGGTTTCAGCAGAAACACTTTGAGCGTAATTTGACCTATACTCAAACATGCACAGGAAGAAACACAGGAAACGCAACAGTATTCCAGTGGCGTATCTCTAGTAACTGCTGGGTTTGTCTGCAGGAGGAAATAAAGTGTGTGTGTATGATGTTCCCCAAAATATAGATTAAAGTAAAGTCCATTTGACCAATGCAGTTATTGCAGGGGAAAAAAGATATGCATGTCTCTAAACATCAACCCCAAGGGATAGGTCATTTTAAGGAAAAGGGTGAAGACACATGGGGATGTAAAACATAAAAGTACAAAATGACAGTATGTAACTAAGTCTTCCATGTACACAATAAAAGTTAAATGACTGACCTGTGGTTCTATGCTGGGTGCCAGGGGCTGGATGACCTCGTGGGCAGGAAGTGAAGTTGCTGATGGGGTTCCTTTCTTGTTCTGGAGACCCCTGCCTGGTGGTCTGGGCATTACTGCAGCGGCAGAGGCTGGGTACAACCCCTGACTGTCGGAGTCCTGGTACAGAGCTGCGTGCCTCGCCTCTGCCTCATTCTTCCCCACCACGAACCTGGGCAGCGGCAGGTCTTTGACTGGTGACACAGGAATCCATTCATAGGATTAGAGGAAAGATTAGATTCAGATTGACTTTCAGGTGCTTTGATGCACTAAACAGAAGGACCGACATCTCTCTGAATTGGACTAAGTTTGTCAGATGTCATCAGTCCGTTATGGTTAGTGGACTTCATCGGTTACTCCTCGCTGATGAGTTTACTTTTGTGGTCAAGCCACTTTCATTCTGCCTAATGTGCTTCTACTTCAGTTATTGACTCCAGTCCGGAGATTACCCAGAATGCCTTGAGAAGGAGGATAACTTCTCGCAATCTGTGGTTTATGTGTTTTTGAGTACAAAAGTAAGAATGAGAACAACAGTGTGAAAACAGAAGGAAACTGCTTCCTCAAAATAAACGGTCTATTGATGCTACTTTTGCTGCACTAAACGGTGTGTTTGTCTCCTCTTATAGTGACATTAGAAAAGAAGTCCTCACTATTTGGTCGTTATATCAATGAAAACTTGATATTTCTACTGTTTCAGACAAGTGGTGTTTTTTTCTGCTTTTAGTTCATCGGCTCATATTTAAAGAAAGATAGGAATTTGTTATATAACCATATGGATATTAAAAAAAAAGAACTACTCAAAAATCTAATGTGCATCCCCCCAAACAAAGCAATATACTGAGTGGAACATTTCCCAGATGAAAAATGTGCTCTCTGGGGAACAAACTATATACTTGTGATATAGAATAACTTTATATTTAATATGTCAACATGACCAAGGTGACTTTAAGCTTTCAAATAGCACAAAGCCAGTGAACATTTTAAACCAAATTCTATCCATGGCTTTAGTTTCACTCAATCTACTTCTGAGAGTCTCATCTTTAAGAGGGAAAGGTTTATTAACATCCACAAATCTAATAGATCCTGTTGTACATCACGTCCATTTTGCTTTAAGGAAGTGGCCACCCTGTTTCCTTATATTTATTCAAATTTCAGCGACTTCATGTTGAAATATTTCGTGTCAAACAAGTAACTTCACTCAGAGGTTGACAGTGCCATCTTTCCTTGTGTATTTTTTAAGAGCGGTCATGCTAAAGACAAACCCTCGAGCGTTTTTACTAAAGACTTACTAAGACTTTACTACAAGTACAAAGATAAATAGAAAGCTTGTATTGTCAAGCACCTGATAACACAAATATTGGGCTTTTATCTTATTACATATTAGGCCCATCATTTACAATTAGTTAACACAGCCAGCAATCTTTAAGACTTTAACTTTGAAGACTTCTATACTGTCCCTTGCTCCTGGTCCCATGACCTCCCCAAATTAATTAAGCTATCATTTCTGAAACAAGATTTTGACTGCCCGAGATTGACAAAAAGCTTTCAAGTCCAATGTCACTGGTATGTTTTATATGACTGCACTTAGTGTGAAGCTGCTCTTGCACAAGAGTGGGTTCTGAAGTAAGATAAAGTGTTCAATTAATCGGTGGACTCACCCGAGTTGAGGCTTTCCACCCTCAGGGGCAGACCGGACTGGGCAATGGCAATAAGCTTCAGAGCGATGTAGAACTGGCTTCTCCCGAAGTGACCCAGCCGAGTGGCTCCACATAGCTCTGTGATCTAAACCCACACACAAAAGAACAAGGAGGAACAGTTAACAACATTGTATTCATCTGAAACTCTGATATTATCAATTGCTGAGAAAAGAGAAGACCAGACTAGACTATTCATTTGGGTCGGCTGTAGCTCATGGGGAGAGTGGTCGTCCCGCAACCACAAAGTGTCCTTGAGCAAGACACTGAACCCCCAGTTGCTTCACTGCAGCCCACTGCTCCTTAATAACTACGGATGGGTCAAATGCAGAGAGGAATTTACCCAGTGTGGGATTAATAAAGTGTACAATAAAAAAAAAAAACACTTCATAGTTTGCAGAATTTTAAAAATAAACAACTAGAGTTTGCTTTAACTAGAAGCTAAGTGTTTTTCTTCACAGTAACAACAAGCAACATTGTAACCAGTGGAAATATTGTACCAACGGTCTCCACAGAGTTACTGAGTTAACGTGATGTAGTCTACCTGCTTCAAGTCACAAAAAAACTGACACAAGAATTGTGTCAGTTTACTCAGCTTATTGGCAGATGATCAGTGGGACTGGCCGCCAATAAGCCTGATTATCACATATTTGGCTGAACTTGACATCATGCTGAGCAGGCTTTGTCCAAAATGGTAGACTGAACATTCAGACAGAAACTACAAAGTGTTTAAAATGTGCACAGAAAGAAACACATAGGAGATATGGCACTCTGTTGGGGTAGATAGTATAATTCAGTGGAGTCACTGTGGATGATTGACACCCAGGGAGTTAAACCTCATAACATTAATATGATTCCTTCAGCGCTGAGAGGCACAACATCGACAGGCCGCCACAGCTGACTGATCCCTTTCTTGCTGACAAAGGATGTATTCGGAGTATGTATGGATACAAAGCAGCCAGTCACTTTTCTCCGCCTGTTACAACATGACACTGTAGCTGTACGTGTCCGATTGGCCACCACAGTGTACATTTTGAAAGTAGATGATTACAACACTGCCCAATTCTTTCACTGCACAGCTCCCCTTGTTGACCTTGAAAAGGATTCAGACTCAAACTGCAAACATTGGCCTGCTGCAAAACCTGGAGTCACTAAAAATAATAAAAATGGAGCTGCTGCATTTGAGATGGCTGCTCATGAACTCTTAGCAAAGCAGTGAGGGCGTGGATGGCATCAAGGTGGATGTGACCATAACGTTAATTTAATATGACAAGGAGCAAAAATAGATATGTGTATGGGCAGGTTGAGTGACACACTTCCTAAATCAGAGACAGTTGGTGGTATGTTAGGTAACAGCTATTATAAATCACATTGACATGTAGACACTGACATTGGGTCTGCTTGTCCATCATGTCAGTGGGGAGCAAAACCACAGATTTGAATGGAGTGAGAAGACAGGAAAGAGTGGGCAGTAATCTGAAGCAAAGGGGATGATAATAATAATTTTCTACAACGTTATGTTAATTGGGCGATACTTGGAGAGCAGAAATACACGCGTCTGTTATACGAATAAGATGCCAATTGGAGACCAAATGTTCAGCTAAAGTAAATGATGAGACTTGGCTGCCTACTCTCCGGCTCAGGCTAACATTAGCCAGAAGAAGGTGTGTCTCTTCTGCTGCGCAGCATTGCTAACCACCACGGCCAACCCAGAGCTGCACTTGGATGACAGGTCAGCTCTGACAGCCAGGCAAGTTCGTCAAATAGCCACGACCAGCGCCACGTTTCCTGGACAGCCTCACAGTCTGACCATACCACTTTTCAAAACTGCCAGTCGTTAACGCTAGCTTACCTGCAGGACAACTTCGCTGGGTAGCTGGGCCGCCCGGAAAAGGTCAAGAGCTCTCCCATTGGAAGCCACTTTCTTGGTGTTGTCCGTATCGCAGTAGATGAACAAGTCCGAGTAATATTTCTGCTCGACATCAGTAAGCGTCAGACTTTCCATTGTAGCACCAATTGACCCCGAAACCCAAACTACTTGGCTGTTGATTAGCCCTGAGCCAATGGCTAGGGCAGGATCCAAAAAATGGGCGAGACTTCAGGATCCTAACTTAGCTCGCGTTACTGCACGAGCTAGGTTAGCAGTGACACTGTTCTCAGCGCGCTGTGTCGACTTGTTGTCGCCTGAGCCTACTCTCTGGAAAAGAAAAAAAACGCCAATACTATCTGTTAATAAAGGCAGCTGGTCAACACTCTAATATTCAAACAATGAATGTTTTCATACAGTTAATTACTTAGTTAACTTGTTGGGCTAAGTAGCCAACAGCTGGCTAGCAGTACAGCGAGCTAGCGGCTACCTTGAATCAAAGTCAGTGGCACCAACGTTAAGCTAACTAGCGAGTCGCAAAGTGCGTCCACCTCCTTAGCCGGGACATCTGCTGCGTTAATCTCACGTTATGGCACTTCTTCTCCCGTTAATCCGTTATGGGATGGCTTCTCTGCGTTTCGCTGGAAACAAATTCCTCAGCGGGGCCGTTAGAAGTAAAGTTTCATGGTCTTTGGGTTCCTTCTTCTAGTAATCTTAGCCGCCATTCCTACCACCAGTGTTAAGTCCGTTAAAGTAACACTTCCGTTTGGATTTTTCAAAATAAAACATCGGTTCGACGTGCACTTAACCCAGAGCCCTTTAAAGGGCTCTGATTTAACCCATTTAATATCGAATTTCCCGGACTTGAAAATATCCAAATTATGTGTAATTAGTAACTAGTAAATAATCATTGTTATTTTTAAATTTTCATGGAAAAGTAGGTTCAAATTAGGTTTGGTGGGATAATGTTTAGACATTCAATAGAATAACTGAAACGAAGATCATTATGTGCCTCTGCATTTGTCCTAAAAATTATATTATGTGGACCTATTTTTACTGCATGCTAATTCATAGTCCTTTCACATATCTGTGGCAACAAGAATTGGCTATGCTGGCGATGCAGGAAAACAAAGAGTGTAACACAACATATGCTCTCACCACTAGCACAATGCTACTAACAGCCATGTGTCACAATCTCAGTCAGTCTATCATATCAATAGCAATGTTTCCATTCCATTTTGACAAAGCTGCTTTGTTGTCGTTTACTTACACGCAGACCACCATCAACATGTATGATGCACACACATTTCTGTTTACATTAATTTTTTTATTTCCTTATGATCTAGTTACATTGATATGATTATAGGTATTTACTCATCCCTTGGCCTTAATAATTGACATTCTCCTACAGACCCCCACCGCCAACATAGAGCCAAATAGGTGAGCTCAAACTATTCCCGGAATACAATCGTAGGTCTGAGTAGTATACCCTATTCCTTCTGGTTGTCACTAAAACACATCATTAGAGCTTTTTTCTCCCTTATATCGGGTCCATGGTGATGGATGCATGACCGGGTTCACTGATAAAGCTGGAAGGCCAATCTACAACCAGACGTGGAAAGGATTTGACAACACAATTGTGCCACACATCAAGACATCATTCATCAACATTTCTTGGCACACTTTGGACCTCTTAGTACTATTTGAGCACCTTTGCACCACGTCCCAAAAGTGCTCTATTGGATTGAGATCTGGTGACTATGGAGGCAATTTGAGTCCAGTGAAGCCATTGTCATATTCAGGAAACCAGTTTGAGATGATTCGAGCTTTGTGACATGAAGAGTACAGTGTGGTGGACAGCGATGGACATGGTCAGCAACAAGGCTCAGGTAGGTTGTGGCTTTTACACAATGCTCAATTGGTGCCCAAAATTGCCGCCAGGAAAATATCACCCGCACCATTACAAACCACCAGCAGCAGCCTGAACTGTTGATAGGATCAGGATGGAGCCATGCTTTCATGTTGTTTACGACAAATTCTGATGCTACTGTCTGAATGTTGCAGCAGAAATTGCTTTTTTTCTGGGGCCAGGTTGCAGAGGCAACTGGCTCAGCAGGCTCAGCAGGTTTTTCCAGCCGTTCATCTCCCCAGCAACTTTTTCCAGGTCTCGACGGGGGCTGGCTATATAATCTCTCGTGTTCTGGGTCTACCATAGGTCTCTTACCATTTGGACGTATCCTGAACTCCCTCGCTTGTGGCTGTCGTCCGTTATCTTATTAGAATCAAGATTAAATAAAAAGGTAAATATCTAAATGTTAATGTAACATTGAATCTATTTTTGTGTTTACTGGGATGCTCATTTTCAATACATTGGAATCAAATATAACCATGGGGCTAATAAAAGTCAAGATTTGTTTCTGAATAACTTCCCTATGTATCCGGACACAGAGTAATTGATGCTTTTCAGAAAATAAACAGATTAATTTCAATCAAATGTCTAATTGCGTTGCTATATTTTTCTCTGTTTTCCCTTTTAGCAACAATGAATGTCGATCATGAAGTAAAATTGCTGGTGGAGGAGATTCAGCAGCTCGGCAGTAAAAGTGAGTCCGTGCTACGATTCTGTATTGGAGGAGGATGGGTTTCATTTTATGAGGAAACATTAGGTCATTATCACTTTTTTTTTAGATTATAATCTGTCCCATTTGGCATTAATTTATCAATCTGTCTCTTTATAAAAGGTGCTGATGGTCAAACCAGAGTGAAGTTTGGGGTCCTGTTTAATGACGACCGGTGTGCCAACATCTTCGAGGCGTTGGTGGGCACCCTGAGGGCAGCCAAGAAGAGAAAGGTGATCAATTTTGAGGGCGAGCTGCTGCTGCAGGGCGTCCATGATAATGTTGACATCGTCCTGCTCCAGGAATGAGGCCAAAGTTGGTATCAGACGGTCTTCTGGCGACTTACTGAATCCTCTCAAATACCGAGCTTCTGCCATCTACCGGCTTGTCATTGAGCTTCTGTTTTCAGTTCTCTTCCTTCATGTGCCGGCCTCAGTATTTGAGTTTCAACAGATTGAATAAACAGTACAGACCCAGCTTGATCATGGTTTCAGATGGCAAGGGAAATATGTGTTTCTCTCCTTTACAGGCGCTGCTGTTCTCAACCACGGGTCTGAAATGTGATTTTGATACACTTTTAAAGGGTTAAGACTATAAACGCACAAATCCGGAATGTAATAATCCGTGTAACACATTCATTTAAAAAAATGTTGATACAATTCAGAGAGTTAGGACTTAATTTGGGAGCTTGTCGAATCCAGGAAACTGCCATTATATCTGAGGAGAATCAAATTAGAACTATCATACTGGATTAGTATTCAATGAATATTTCAACAAACCAAAGTATACAGATCAGAAAAGACAGAGAGGAATTTTAACATACTTGATTCCAGATTACCTCAAGAAAAGATGTTTAATTATCTAAATATGTTACAGATGGATCAAAACACTCAGATAGCTGACATGTAGTTGGTGTATACATTCCGGTATTCAACAAAGGAATTGCAAAAATAATCTCAAACAGGTTATCCGTGTACACAGCAGAACTGACAGCAATACTCTTCAGTGGGTCGAGGGGGTTAAACCAATTAAATGAGTAATATGTTCTGATTCTGCAGCTGCAATACAAAGTATACAGTCAGTTTGAGAGGATCTTTCAGCGGAAGTGCATGTAATTATTGGATTTACAACAATTAGGAATAGATGGATATTTCGGTTGGGGAGTGGCTGATGTTGGAGGGGGAAATTAGGTATTAGTAATTAAACAAAAATGATAATGATATTTTAGAAATGTGTTTAGGGAGGTCCGAAGCACAATACAGCACAGAATAATGACATCTTGGCAGGGAATTTTGAATAATGACACTGAGGGTAGAAACATTCAGACGTCAGTCAGAGTGAGATGTGATAGAGATAAACGTGGAAAAGAAGAAGTTTATTTTTTTTCTGATTAAGGCAGGACATACAGAACTCAGTGACACATACATGATAAAGACAGTGTTGGATAAATGTGACATATGTAATTGTAAAGAAACTATTGAACATGTACTGTTCAGGTGGGGGGACTGGCAGGGTGATATGGGAATGGAGTGGAGCACCAAAGGACTATTACACATAGGTGACAAACAAGTCAGGTTAAAAGGGATTTATTGACATTTTTGGATGAAGTGTGTTTAACATATTATGAAGTCAGATCCTTTTTATTTGTACTAAAATTATTTTTGAAAAATGCCATAAAGCCTTGGTACACGGTACAGTCGGTTGCGGAAGGCACCTTAAAGGTTGGTTTGTAGTCTTCCATTACATTAAAGAAGAAGAAAGACGGATTAATCTCGGGATTGTTTCGCACCAAGAGGAAAGTGGAAGTTTCCGCGCAGACCGTGAACGCAGCAGCAACATCCACCGGAGCCGAGACATCAGAAAGACGTCCGTCATCTTATTAGAATCCAGACGAAATTAAAAGGTAAATACATGTTCATTTAACATTTCATCTGGGTTTTGTATTTACGGTGAAGACATCTCCGCGGTCCTCCCTCACGAGTTACTGCGGTCAACTCAGCAGACACTCGGATCTCCGTCGTCAAATCAGCCGGCACTGAATTTGTTGTGCACCCATATGCGGACATTTATGGTAAACACGTTCAAACGACCCAGTTCAGGAGCGAGCGAGGGTTTTTGCAAAGTTAGCGGAAAGATCCACATGACACAACATCCGGTTTTCAAAATAAGATGTCAACAAATCGTATACTTGTATGGAAATTATATTAAATAAATAATATTCACATTAAGTATAAATGTATGAATGTGACCTGCTTCTAGTGAATTAAGGTGAACATACAACTCAATTGTGTGTAAAGTGTCTTTATTCTTTGATTTAAGGGTTCATGGAAAGATAATAAATTACCAATTACTGTACCAATTCAGATATTTTACAAAGTAAGAACGGAATTGATTTTGTGCCTTTCAAATAGATCATTTATGGTATAAAGATAATTGTCTCAATATGTCGAGCAATGTCTAATTCACATGTGTATGGTAAATTTGGCATATTTGAGGTGCTATAGACATACTTTCCTCAATAATTCCAAATATGAGTGATGTTGAAGGGATCTCTGTCTACACATACACAGGAAATGAAACACATTTACCTTACCAATTAGGTAATATTCCAAATTAAAAGGTCCAATCTTTATACTTCAAAAAGCACATTTATGAATATTAAAAGGTCAATAGAAATACGTTTTGCAATAAATCCAGGCAATGAGTGATGCAACTGTGTTTAGGACATGTAGGACGTCACCCATACTGACAATCAAACATTTTTACTGTCTAGATTATGAGATATTTCAAATTAAAAGTCGTATCTTTGTACTTCAAAAAGACAATATATGGATATTAAAAGTTCATTAAAATTACATTTAGCAATAAATCCAGGCAATGACTACTGCACATGTGTTAAGGACTTTGAACGTGTTGAATGTCAGTATATAGGCGCACAACAATTTCAGTGCCGGCTGATTTGACCACGGAGATCCGAGTGTCTGCTGAGTGGACCGCAGCACACAGACAGGCGCGTGCGCAGTATCGCAAACGCACAATGAAGTGGTTCGCTTTTACAAACACAGACAGTATCGACACACATCACAATCATTAAATACGTCTGACTAAAAGTCTGCTAAACATGTCTAAAGTTAACACTTTGCAATTAAATGAAGCACAAAGACAATTGATTACTTAACCGAAACATTTTTTTCCTTGACGTTGGATTTCTTTTAAGAGACACAATACTTTTCTCTCTGCCAGCACAGAGGCACGGAGACGGCGCCGTCATATCCAAATCTGGGGCGTGAACGCGCACGGCTGAGCTGAAGCTGTCGGTGTTATGCGAATATATGAGCCGACACGAACACGCACGCGGGCGCAGTTAACGTCAGGTGGTGTGCGCTATCCGCCATACTGTTTGCTTCTCAACGTGTGGTTGAAGGCGAAGACGTGACCGTTGTGCATGTTTCTGTTGTGTGGTGAAGCTCCACGTGGAGTTGCTGGCACATGCTAATGCTACATTAGCAAAGTAACGCTTGATGTGCCATGTGTAGCTAACGTTAGGTGACGGATACTCCTCTCAGTGGGGGAAGAAGTGACGTTACACACATCTTATACAGAGCTGCCAACTTTTCAAAAAATCTTGGAGTGAGATTTTGTCGGGGGGTGACCAAAATGTTGCTGCGCACGCAGCCACACACGTTGGTGGCCCAAATATCAGGACATTTTTGATTAATTTGGCGTTGTACCCATGTTGTGCCCTGCATTCTGGTGGTTTGTGGGGCCCATAGTCGTTGATAGGGGCGGCCTACTGGAGGTGGACAACATTGGTTACATTCTGTGAAGCAAAGGTGGTCCGCCTCCAGGAAATTTTGGTTTAAGTAATCTTTCATGCATTCTAGTGGATTTTTGGGTGGTATGCTAAGGATGTGCAATACCTGAACTTATTCTGATTCATGTTCATCTGCTCATGACTTGCAGGGCCTTCTAGGCTTGAGCTG
This sequence comes from Cyclopterus lumpus, assembly GCF_009769545.1. Classification (NCBI taxonomy): domain Eukaryota; kingdom Metazoa; phylum Chordata; class Actinopteri; order Perciformes; family Cyclopteridae; genus Cyclopterus; species Cyclopterus lumpus. Next base: position 15,622,066 of record NC_046989.1, read on the forward strand.
AACATTCAACCAGAAAACTATTGTTGTGCCTCAATGACTGTCTATGTACCACAATATAGCCTAATTAATAGACCTGTGTTTAAGATTTGACCAAGGTAGGTTGATTGACATTTTGATTACAATGGTATTCAACTAATTCTTAACTGAAACCTAACCTATATTGTTAATAATTGTATTCTTAAGAGCAAAAAAGCAAAAAATGACACAAGATTAGTTAGGGAGAAATATTTTTCATTATGAAACAAAAAAGTGCAACAAATAAAGTGCTTAAACAGTAGCCTTTTTAACCAAAACAATGGTTCAACACATAAATAAAATAACAAAAAATGAGGTATCAGAATTTTCAGATACAACATGCATAGTTTGCATCATGTATGACACACTATATGCATGCATCAATAAAAGCAACGGATGTAGTCAAGACACACCTGCCAAAAGAAATGTATACCTTATGTTTCCTTGTTGCCATTCAGCCCAGAAGCTGTCCATATCTGTCCATATCTCTCTCTGTCCTGTGTGTTGCTCCTCTGTCTGTTGCCCTGTTGTTTCTATAAATTGTTCTGGCTGTTCTGACTCTTTGAAAATCTTCTTCTGTTGCTAACTTCGGGACTCTTTGGGATAAATAGGATGTCTATGCAGCGAATAGGGTTACAGATGCGCTCCTTAGCGCCACCTATCGTCGGGAAGTTTGAAAAGGAACGAACGCGTCCCGGCGACAGACCTCCCACTCTGCCCAAAATCAGAATGTTTTTTTGTCGTGAGAAATTGGTTATGTGGCGTGTGCGTGTGAAAACATGCAAATGCGTGTGTCACACGGCGAAACCGTGAGAGTTGGCAGCTCTGTCTTATACTTCAGTAAACACAGCAATACTGCTCAAAGCAGCTAAATGCACTTGAAGTATAACAGTAAAATAACTTATTGGGCAGAATGGCCCTATTCAGAAATATATATATATATATATATATATATATATATATATATATATATATATATATATATATATATATATATATTGGCAGTGGTGGAAGAAGTACTTTGATATTTTAAGTAAAAATCATTAATCATAATAATTCTTGTATCTGATGAAGACCGGGCTAATTTGAACAAATGTATATACTGTAAGTATAGCTTAATCTACACTAATACATCAATATTTGTTAGTCGGTTTATATTTCGTAATAATAATCGTAATAATAATGTGAAACTACAAAGTAACCAATAACTAAAGGTAAATGCGTAGAAAGTGCAATGTTTGTCTCTGAAACATAGACGAGAGGAAGAGTAGTATAAAGTACCATCATTAAGAAATGACTCAAGTACTGTAGAAGTACAAGGACAACACTTCCTTCCGTGGGCTCTATATATGTGCAGCGCTGTCGGAAAAGAGCAGAGGGAATCATCAGAGACTCACTCCACCCAGCTCACTCTCTGCTCAGACACAAACAATGCTCATACAACCTGAGACACAGCAGAGCGCACAGCATCATCACTCACAGAACACTCTTCTTCAACAGCTTCTTCCCTGCCAGTCAGACTGATGGCAACACAAAACAATGGAAATATGTCTAAGGAACCTACCTCACTACACTTATCATGTGCAATATGTGACATATTATTACTAAAAACTATATAATTTAAAAGTGTCTAATTTAAAACTGTATCCCAAACTACATATTAGTTTGGGATACACCTCTCTTGTCCTTGTACATAGTAATAATACGTTTATTTATATAGCACCTTTTAAAAACAGGGTTTACAAAGTGCTCTACTTAGAAGCAAAGGTCAAACATAACATCAATACAAGTAAACATTTCAGAAACACATGAGGCAAAGGAGACCATGCCATATAGGCAATGAGCACAATAGAGGAATAGAAAATTACAAATACAAAATAAAGCAGAACAGACAAACTAAAATAGGGGAAACAAAGAACTGCATAAAAGGACAACATCACTTAAAAGCAGTTCTATAAAAATGGGTTTTAAGAAGTGATTTAAAAGAAGCTACTGATTCTGCAAGCCTTTTCCCCTCAGGTAGGTCGTTCCAAAGAAGAGGGGCTCTGATGGCAAAAGCCCATCAGCCCATAGTACCGCCCTTCTGTATACTAAAAGAAAAATACAAAATATAAAAGAGCTCTTTGTATTTTTCTTTTTCCTTCTTATTACAGTGCTATTTCTGAACTGTTGACTCTGAGAGCCCTGGACAAGATTACCAATGTGTCTGGACTGTTGGTTTAGGCACAAATGTCAAATAAAAACCTTGAACCTTGAAGGAACTCGATATAATACTTAAGTGCAATGCTTGAGTAAATGTACTTGGTTATCTTCTACCACTGATTATTGAAATATCATCACTGATGCTGTAAATGAGCCAGTATGGTTCTGCCAGTATTGGCAGAAATAAATCATACTATTCATAACTGTGTTTTCATTTGTGTATGATGACCCAAAACTAAGAATCTTGTTTTTGTTAGCTCAGAATGAGCCCTGGATAATATACATGGGGTGCGGGTCCTCTTCCATGCACTGTAATAAAAATCAATGTGGTTCAACTTAAAAAGATAAGTTCAATTGCTGCCTTAAACTTTCAAGTAGAGTCAAATTGGATTTACAATTTGCTACAACTTATGATTTTTAGCTGACTTTAGCTTTGGATTGCTCTATGTAAGTTCACATGACTGTATAGTACATGTTTATTCAACTTAACAATGCAAGTTCAAAAGATATATAACTTATTATCATGCATTCTGTTCACTTGTCCAAATAAGTAGTGTCAACTTAACAATGCAAGTTAAAAAAATATTTAACTTATCATGCATTCTGTTCACTTGTCCAAATAAGTAGTCAACTTAACAATGCAAGTTAAAAAGATATTTAACTCATTATCATGCATTCTGTTCAGTTATCCAACTAATGATTTCAACTCTCTTATTTAAGTTAGAAGGACGTTTTGACATAACTTTCCTAGTTAATATTACGTAAAAGTATGCATTGTTTCAAATGACAATTTATAGTTATAAGAAACACAGAATCTTGTGGCAAAAATCATATTTATTTTTTTGCATCAAAACAAATTTATTTTACATTAAAACAACTTCCACAATGTGGTTAAACAGAATTATTCACAAAGAACATTAAATACAACAGAAACAACTGACAGGATCTAGCTAATGAGTCCTTTTTTTTATAAGTTGTAGCTGAGAACTTGAGAACTTGTTTGAGTTGAGAATACCCTAGATTTAAAAGAGCATCCCACAAATGGGCAATTCACAGTCTCTCTCTTTCCCAAATGTCTCTTTAAATGAAGAAAGTATTGTTTGATGTTGCTTGGTGCTGAAAATGTACAAAGTTCACAGCGAATTTTAGCAACTGGATTGGTTGCTTTCTTGTGCTCCTTTAGATGCTGCGTAAATTCCACATGAGATTGGAAAAATGTTAGACAGTTTGGGTCTATACAGCTGAAACCCCGTCTTCCACGTCCATGATTGTCTTTGTAATGACTCAATTGTTTTTTCATTGTATGAGGCAAAACTGCAGAACTTACAACTCCACTTCATCAACAGCAACCAAACTTCAATGACCAAACCATCTGCACCTGAAACACAGAAACACAATCAATAACATAATATAGCAAAACCATTAGTCATATGAACTGCAAACTTGATTAAGAGAGTAAACTGCACAGTAATAGGACAAACAATTATGATCTTAGGAACAAAAGGTAGTTTCCATAACCTATGGTGAGTTTTTTTAAATAACAAAATCATAAGCCAAGTGAATTTGTCATTTGGATTACAAATCTATTTTCCTAACAGTATCATTTTGATGAATAACAGGTTTTAAAATGATAAAAGCATTCACGTTTTATTCATCACTTTACAATGTACACAACCAATGTTACACTTTAACTTTAAACCACCCGTCCAGACATTGTTACATTGTATATTTAGCATTTGAATTTATTCTTATTAACTTCATTTTAGTAACATGTTATATATTTTATTAGTATCTTATATTGCTGCACTATATTTTAAGCCTAGAATATCTACTAATGCTTTTTAAATAATTCAAATCTAATATTTTAGCGTCAGCATTGTTGAAGGAGGCGGAGCTTCAAGACTGGAATTCATGACGTCACTTCATGAGCACGCGAAAGTGGCGCGAACTCAGCTAGCTTGCCAAAGCTACTAGCGAGCTAATTATCGTCAAATAAGTAGGTTAGTGCAAACCTTAACTTAAGCTAGCTAGCTAACTGGCTAGATAACGAGGTCCCGTTTTCGAGGCATGTTTTGACAAAAGCATTAGCCTGCCAGCACAAATCCAAAAAGATTAAAATATTAATTAAATGTAATTTAATTTAATTTTAAATGTACTTATATTAGCTACTGATATTTTAGCCACACCACAAATAGTCCATAAACTGACCGTAGCGAACTGTCCTGGAGACAGTCCTGTTGCTAAGCTAAGTTACATTGAGAAGCTGGCTAAAAACATTACTTTAGCTTTAAATTACATTTTTCTAAATGTCCTCTGAAATATTATAATTGATTGAAACTATTGTTAATCAACCTTTCTGTCGTTTCCGGGTCCAATTAAACCGGTTATCGGGGTTTACGCGGCTCAAATGTGACTATTAAAAACTAATGTTAGCTAACACTGGACTATTTTCCATACTGAACCACCCGCATTAAACAAAGCTTACGCGTCATACATTTACAGACAATATATTAACATGACAGCAGGTACTTTCTTTACATTGACTTATTGGGTTGAATGATATTGCTGATGGAGTCACTCACCTCACTGGGCTTTCTCTTTCCGAGCTGTCGCGCCGCATGTCCAGGGTCGACTCACGTACATCGTCTCGCTAGCTAACGATATTCATCCGCCACTTGGTTCGCTGAACCTACGTACTGCGTGGTAGTGTCCAGGTCACGTTTGTGATCCGGCTGTCAAAAACGTATTGATCCGCCGCGTGGTTTAGGTTAGTTCGCCGTCTGGTTTTCCATTGGTTAGTGATGCAGCTGAGCTGACAGGCAGCTCGCAGTTTGCGACCTGGTACGGTCGATTATGCATAACTTTAATAGGCCTATTAAAGTTATGCATAATCGACCTGGTACGGTCGATTATGCATAACTTTAATAGGCGTTCACAACAAACGCGTTGCGAATATTCGCAACGCGTTTGTTGTGAACGCCTATTAAAGTTATGCAGGATAAGCCTCAATTCAATGTAAATGGATTAGTTGTACACAAAGTCACCCCTGAACAGTTCCTGAAGAGGCAAATTAGCTAAAGAGAATAAAACTGTTTTTTGTAGTAGGCTGTATGTATTTGTATTTCTGGGTAGAATTTGACTATTTAACATGGGGGTCTAATGGAAATTGAATCGCTTTTAAATTCTCAAGTGGCCGTTTGAGGATCGGCAGTTAATGGCACTTGTTTTTGACTGTTGGACATAACCATCATTATAACTCACAGTATTAAGTTCAATTGACTTCTTGAAATGTACAATTTATTGAACTGGCTTAAAAACCTGAGTTGAACTACCGACAACTTATACAATTGAGTTGTAATTGTATAACTTATCATGATAAGTTGAAGTAAATGACAAAAATACATTATCATGACTTATTGTTCAAATCCTTTTTTACAGTGTGGAGTCAGCCTGCACTGCCAAATGTTCTACAGAAGCCCAGAATGGACAAACCAAACACTGGCTTTCATGTAACCTGAAGGCCACCGTAGTTCTACGACACACTTGGAGTGGGAGTGATGAGCGGAGGGGCATTCAGGCAGTTGCAATCTGCAACCTCACCGCTACAAGACACTAAAGTCCACACACTGGTCATTTAAACTATTCATAAGTTTATCAAATTGAAATGTCAACAGAGCAAATTGCACCCGCTGATATAATCAAAGGCTCGAGAACTAAATAGACCTTGAGGTAAGACTGTTGTACAACTATATTGATCAAATAAATCCAAACTACAAAGGGATGGCTGAATCAGTCCACAGAGGGATGAGGGGCTGCTTCCCATGACAAACATGCAGGGGGAATTTACAGAATACAACTTTAAACAGGTATGATGGCACTGATGATGCACAGTTTGGTGCCTTTTCTCATACATTGATGCCCTGCATTCACTTTTCCCTGTGTGTGTGTGTTCCTCTTTGCTGGAGCAGATCCACGCTACCTGCAGAGATAATTATCCCGTCTGGATCCAGCATAAAAGCGGGGTACCTCGGCGCGGAGCTGGTTAATGTTTGAGCAGTCCTGCCAATCATGGATGCATGTCCATATGAATTCAAGAGAGGAAAAAAAAAAAAGTATATCATGTAAAATCATTGTTAAATTATAAGACCTTGCAATTGAACCCATTTCCTGCTTCTTTTTTTGTGTTTCTTAATTTAAAATAAATAAATAATCTGATTATAACATCAATATGAGGTAATAAGCTGCCATATAGTTATTGTTAACTATATGGCATTATGCGAGTCACGGTTTATGACTAAAATTTACCGCAATGGGCAGAGAATGCACACTCATTGGGCCCTCCTCGCTTCACGCGATGACTGGATGAAACCTGTTTAACTTCAGGGTTTCGACTACTAACCTGCTTTAGTTGTATCGCTGTCCACGCTGGATACAACTGTTTCCTTTTCTGCCACCTCAGATCACAATTGTCTCGATCACCTCCATGATGATAAAGCATTACAGTAACCCAGGGGCGTTTGTAGGATTCAAAGAAAGGGGGGGATAAGCCCCAAGGGGAGCGGCACTCTTGGGTACATTTTTCTTGGGGCCCCTGAGATCCATTGTTGTCATAGAATGGTTCAATCAGAAAGAGTGAGATTTAGCTCTGTGGTTTTGCTTGCATTCAGTATATGATAACACAAGAGACAGAATTTCAGGGTCATAGTGATATTTTATGCTCATTTGGACACTATCACTGAGATAAAGATGAACTAGTTCTGTGTCAAATATACCATTCAATGGAAAAAAATATTATAATAATCTATATTCATGCAAAGAATAGACAGATGTCGATAGTTCTTTCTTGTATTTTGAATTCGCTCGTTCACACTCGCTCAATGGAGACGGTTTCTAACTTCCCTTTCATTTGCCATTTGTAAAGCTAAATGTAAGCAGGTAACACTCGTTAACAACTATAGACGACACATTCTGTTACAGGTCCGCTCACCTCATTGGCTGTAATCCTGTCTGTCGTTGAGAGACGTTACTTGGCAGAGTGAGAGTCAGCGCAGCAGCCTCCCCAAGGTCCTAGTGCCCGGGGATTATATCGTAAAGTATGATGATAGGCTATTGGGTTGTAATTTGAAGGGGGAGGAAACATACAAACCAGAACGCACACACACATGTAGCATGTTAGAGTCATAAATAACGTGTACATGTCAGAAACAATAGTTTCACAATGACATCACAAAAAGTAATTTAAGACATGCTGCAAAAGGCATAATATCGTCTGTCAACATCTTCTGCATGACTAACTGTTCTTAGTAACAGTTTCATAACAACATACATTTAATTTCAAAATCTCTTCAGGATTTTAACTTGTGGTGGCACTGGCACTTAACAGTTTTATTTTATTATTATTAATGAAACAGTTATTTAACATAAATCACAGAGCCGACCAGTTAAATAGAAGCCTATGAGAAAGCAATCCACGAGTTGTGGCCCATTTCACCCACCAAGCTCCCACATGGTCCAACAGCAGACCTTACAGGACGCAGAACTGCACACGGTTCAACACTACGTGATGTCGGGATGGCCCAAGTGTGCTGTTAAGGTGCCTGACAAGGTAAAAGACTATACTTGTCAGTGTGCACTTCCAGACATCACCTCACAGTTTCAGAAGGACTGGTGTTGTATAACTATAGAATAGCAGTGCCACGAATGATGAGTTCGGAGTAATTACAGCCTATACAATGTATGCTTATACTAAAGTGTGTACTTTTAAGTAAACAAAAAAAGTACACACATCAGTGAGATCAATTATATTGAACAGAAGTGCTTTACACACAGCCCCATTGCTCCCATCCTAAAAAGCCCTGCGCAGATGTCATGTGATCTGGGGGGGGGGGGGGGGGGGGGGGGGGGGGGGGGGGGTCACCAGAGTTGACCACGAATGATTAGTTATTTTATGGACTTTGCAGTTAACAATGGAACTACTACTAATAACTTGGACGTTCAACTCGTACTTCTCGTTTGCATATTAGATATATAGATATAAGTTCATGGAATCATGGCGCTACGACAGTATTTAGACGGAGCACCGTTGCTCCAGTCTTAAAGGACGGCCCTCCAGATGTCATGTGATATTACATGCTCCTGGAGCATGTAAGATCATGTCGAGTGGAGTCTTTCTCCACAGATGATGTATGCAATTGATCAGTGCTGTTGATTGTCAATAATACAATCAACAGAAATACTGTTTTGGATAATCTATTCACAAGCATGGACACATGGTTCCCTCTTCTTTGTGTCAGTGTGCTGCTTCTCTGCATTATATAATTAAGTGTTATTTAGGTTCTGGACTATCGCTCAGACAAAGTAAACTTCCTAAAGAAATCAGCTGGAGGAAATTGGGATGATTTATAGACCTATGGAATAAAAAAATGTATACAAGTTATCTGTGGAACCAAAACAACGTGCTTGTGTGAAAGAGCATCACGAAACTGGTGAGGAACCGATTGGTAAGTTGTGTAAGATCCAGAAGACTGACCCTGGCCCTAAAGGGAACATATGAAGATACATGGATTTTGCATAATGTTAATGTTATTTACTTTGGTGGTTTTACTCGAGTAGCTTTCAACACAAGTGATAAGAAACCCAAACGGTGGTGAGACCAGCGTACCTGCAGGTGGTTGGAGGGTCTGCGCAGCACACGGGTCACCAGGTCGCTGTGTCCCCGCAGGTCGTGCACGCTGCAGTCAAGCCAGGGCGTAGGTTTGGTCTCAGCAATGGTAGGGACACTGTCAGCCCCCCGCCCCCACCATATAAAAAAAACATAGCAAATATTATGTAGGCAAACTTTATTAGAATATATTAACATTTGTGTAACTTGGAACTGATTTAAAAATAATAACAGTAATAAAACCTTAGTTTAAATACAAAACCGTATTCTGCACCAAACAAATAATAATAATAATAATAATAATAATACATAATACATAATTAAATAAATGAATAAGAACGTTCTGCTAAAATGCCAATATACAGTAACATCTATCCATCCATCCATTATCACCCTCTTATCCGGGGTCGGGTCGCGGTGGCAGCAGGTTCAGCAGGCCGACCCAGGCTTCCCTCTGACCCGCAACACTTTCCAGCTCATTCTGGGGGATCCCGAGGCGTTCCAAGGCCAGCCGGGAGATATAATCCCTCCAGCGTGTCCTCGGTCTTCCCCGGGGCCTCCTACCAGTTGGACGTGCCTGGAAAACCTCTAATGGGAGGCGTCCAGGAGGCATCCTGACTAGATGCCCGAACCACCTCAGCTGACTCCTTTGGACACGAAGGAGCAGCGACTCGACTCCAAGCTCCCCCCTGATGTCCGAGCTCCTTACCCTATCTCTAAGGCTGAGCCCGGCCACCCTACGGAGGAAGCTCATTTCGGCCGCTTGTATCCGAGATCTCGTTCTTTCGGTCACGACCCAGAGTTCGTGACCATAGGTGAGGGTTGGAACGTAGACCGACCAGTAAATGGATACAGTAACAGTATATTCTATATCCAAAATATATATAAACAACTTATACCAGTTGTGTAGTGAAAAAAGACAAAAGAAATTAGAACATTTAAAATAAATCTATCATAATTTTAATTAGACAGTGCCTTGCCTCCTGCTGTGTTTTAGCCATTGCATGGCGTTTTCTCCAATGCATGTGTTGCTACAGCATGCTGGTGAGCCGTACTCTCTTGATGGCGATTAAAACTTCCAATGGCATTTTTACAATTACAAAATCCATTTAAGCAGAAGGCTGGGACATTTTTTAATGGTGGACTCAAAACAAATGTAAGACCTCACCTGAAGCCCAGGTGGTCCAGCTGCTGCTTCCTCAAGCTGCACTGCACCTGCTCGGAGTTTCTGACTTTCCTGAATGCATCTCAAAGGATGCAGGTTTCCACTGTGTGGTAGTTAGCCTGCTAACGTTACTAGCTAACCCTAACTAACAACAACCTGGGCTTCTTGGTAGCTACTTACCCTCTGGCTGGTAAACAAACTTCGGATATCTCTTTTCTTTTTTGGTGTCATTTTCCTTTCTACAAAGCACAACAGGGTCAACAATATCAATGGTGATATCAAACGAAATACTAATATGAGGCTTTATTATTTCCTGTCGTATTTAGTAGCTCACCGTGACTACAGTCAGTTACGATTTACGGAGTGTTTCTGACTCTTCAGCCAATTAAATGACAGCGTCTTGTCTCGCGGGCGCGTTGGAAAACATAGCATATAACATATAATAATATATAATATACATTATAATCATTATTATAATATTATAATAATCGTTTAAATAATTGTGCACACAATATTTGCAAACTTTGCAAATAAATGACGTGTAAGAAGTGACTTCTTCCCGTAATGCCGAGGACAGGAGCGACCCTGGGAAATAAACCTTCAGCGGGGAGATGTTCCAGTTGTAAAATGAAAAAAAGGAGAAAACATTTGACAACAATATCCTATTTCTGATGTGCATGTGTGTCTTATTTTCCCCAAGCCTCCTGGTAGAATAGGTTGGCCCTAAAAGAAGAAGAACAAATAGACTTTAGACTTTACTCTTTGTTTCTGGACAGTAATACTTGTACCTCTCTAACAGTTTCAAGAAGTTGAGAGGGGGAATGTCTCTTAATCTGCAAAGTAGTTATCTGTCAAATAAGTTTAGTCGGAAGACCATGCACTTGCAAGCCCGTCATTTATGTATCATACATCATGCTAATCATCAACAAGAAGTAGATGTGCAACAACGTAAAGCACATAAGAAAGCTCCATATGCTGCGTGATTAATTACAACGAGAGCATCATTTTAATCTACAATACTGCACGATAATAAAGTATATTTCATTTACCATCCAGTTTGGCTTTATAGAGCTTTACTGAATAGCAACAGATCACTGACAAATACAATAATAATAACTCTAGTATGAATCAAATACAAATATATGTTTGACAAATGTGGGGAAATAATTAATATTACTCTCTTTCTGTATTGCTCAATAGCACGCAAGCCCGTGCGTCAATGCTATGGAAACCGGACCGAGGATATTTAAGGGCCGCGGACGTTCTGATTCGTCCCTTTGCACTTTGGACTTCGACCTGAGCGGAACCCTGAGAACCCTCCCGAGAACCCAAACCTGCGAAGAAAACTATTTGACTTTTGAACTGAGACTTTTTGTTAGAAACGAACATTTTTGTTCGAACAGAACTGAGATCACGACTATCGAGAGCATCAGAGACCCTGAGAAAGGCCTTCCGACGACTCCAGACCGACAACGAGCCCCTGCTGAAGGGACCGGGCTGTGACTTGGACCATAACTGTGCAGGTAAGACCATTTTTATGTTTCATTTATCATTTGTATTATGAATGTATCCCCTTCAATCCTTAAAAGTGTTCTCAGTTTAGAAATCAGTGACACTTTTTGAGTTTTAAGGTTAAGAATTCACAGAATGACGTCAGGCAATTTGGGGAAAAAATATATAGTGAAAGGTGACTCTCAGTCGATGATTTCTCCTGTGAAAGGATTTCTGAGGGGCGGAATGTCTTTAAAATTGCGAGAGATGTGCGGAATGTGATAACAATTAGTGTAGAGGTTCCAAAACCCTGTTATTTTGGTTTGAATGCATGCGCGCGTGCTGCCTCCAGCATCTCCTCCACGCGCTCTGAGATGCACCTCATTAACCGGAGAATGATGAGTTATAAACGAAAGAGGTTACTGTGGTCATGTTGGATTAATATCGCCATGTTTCACTGTGCGTCATGACGCACGTGGTTTATGTATATTAAATACGTTCACGCCGTTTATTGCTAACCATTAATCGTTTTTTTTTCACAAACACCGAAGTCCTGACACTTGTTTGGTCCAGAATAAATGTCTTTGAGAGCTCACGAGAGCTCAACTGTCGGTTAATTGACCACAAAAAAAGCCGTGCGTGAAAGGCACAGCAAACTTTATGAAGTCCTCACATCTGCAACTAATTAATTATGAACCCTACCTTGTTGTTTTGGACATATACAGATATTCATACTGCTGACAATATCAATAACGATAATAATTATTATTATTGCCATTGGAATACAATTATATTATGTAGTAAACATTTCCATTTTTGTGAAAACGATTTTTAAAATATTAACAAAATGTATTAACAACAATGTGTATCATTAAGTGTCATGTCACATGGAAGCATCATGACTTTATTCTGATGACCTCATCCGTTTAAACTAACAGAGCCAGAACTGCAATATGTTTGATATAACTGTTAAAGGCACGGGCCTCTTGTATGTGGTCTGTCGTTGTTAGTTTAAGGATATGCTGTCATTTTTTATTATTTATAATAATAATATATTATTGCTCAAAGAAATCCAGAAATATTTATTGTTATGATGAATCCTTATGGTTTTAACCTTTCCCTCTTAGCTGGTGTGAACTACATCATGGGGCGCCCTGCAAGAGACCCCATCGGGATCGCCTTATTTGACGACGAAGGTAATCAAGTTGAGGCTGAAATTGTATTTGAGTGACAGGCGGGTGGCAGTGGCGGTGGGTTCCCTCCCCAGGCATTTAATAACGCGATAGAGGACGTCGACCTGGACCGTGTGGTACACTGGGGCCACTTGGACCACTGGGACGTGGACCACTTGCAAGGATTTGAGGTCGAGGAAGAGGACTACAGATTCTCCCCAAACAGAACACACTGGGAGTTGGATGAGGACCTCGATTCGGATTGGAGCGCGGAATGGAGCCCGGTTTGGAGCGACAACCATGGTCTGCAGCCTCCACGTCAGGCCTCGGGTCCTCCACAAACAGAACACACTGGCAGTGGGATGAGGACAGCGACTCGGATTGAGACCGACAGCCTGTTTGCTGCAGGATTTTAAACCTCTATGTCTGGCAGGACTGTTAAAGCGCCAGACAGCCTTCCTTCGCGTCTGGCGGGGTTGGCAATAGGTTTCATCCTGTAGCAGAGGTTTTAGTCAGGAACAGCCTGAAGAAGCTCCGCCCCCAGTTGTGTACTTTGGAGTCCCAGGGACGGGAGGACGCAGTACGGTCATTCTGCAATTAGAACAGCAGCTCACTTGATGACATCATCACCTCAGCTGTTCTTGCTAATGAGTTTACTACGGTTCTTCACTGTGAATTATTTTTACCATCAAACCACCATCGTCGGATGCACATTTTTAAGGAGGCTTAATCTTGACAAACCGACCACAGATTTGATGTCTTAAACAACTAACTTCTCACCTAAAAAAATCCGTAAGTAGTATTTCGAAATGTTCATCTTTCAGACTTTAGCTACGTCGCCTGGACTCACAAGGCCCCGTCTCAGCGCCGCCATGTTGGAGTTTTCCCCAGAGAAGGAGAGGGTCATCTCCCTGTGGGTTGCGGGGAGTAAAGATCTGACTGTTGTTTGTGCTTATGCACCGAACAGCAGTTCAGAGTATCCGGCCTTCTTGGAGTCGGTGGGAGGGGTCCGGGAAAGGGCGCCGCCTGCCGACACGAACTATCGGGGTATCACACTACTCAGGTCTCCGTGGAAAGCTGATGTCAGGGTGCTGGAGAGAAGGCTCCGACCGTTTGTCGAACCTCAGATTCAAGAGGAGACTATTGCAGGGGTCCTGGGAGTTTGCCCAACCAGTCTACATGTGCTTTGTTGACTTGGAGAAGGCTTTCGTCTGGGTTCCTCTGGGGTTGTTGTGGGGGGTGCTGCGGGAGTATGGGGTGCCGAGCTATCTGGTCTCTGTACGACTGCAGTAGGAGCTGTGCTTATATTCTCTGCATTAAATCAGATTTGTTCCAGGTGTTCATTTTACTCTGTTTATTGATATAGTTAGGTGAAGGTGGCTGAACCAGACTAATGTGTGATACAAACTACTAACGTTAAGAAAAGTCTCCAAGTCTCTTTTACTCAGGTATCGATGGCCATGACACAAGAAGCAACATCCAGGGTCTCCTTGACGACGGAGCAGATGAGAAGGACGGAGGACCACAGCACCAGATGAGAAGGACGGAGGACCACAGGACCAGATGAGAAGGACGGAGGACCACAGGACCAGATGGAGAGCAGCGGTCGCCTTTCTTTCAGTGGGCTGAGTAAGTGATCCCTCTCCAAGACTACAGAAGTATCAGTCATAAGATTCCATCATTGGAGACCAGATTCAACACAACAATGTAAAGGCTGTGTAGTTTAATTCAAAAGTATTCATCTCTTGTGTTTGTGTCTCACAGGGCAGGACTCCTCTGGGCTTTTGTCTCTCTCTTGGGGAAGCTGAGGGTGGACGTCAACCAACCCGTTAACCCATGCGACCCAGACCCACAGTCGACCTCTGAACCCAAACGCATTTAATTTGTCACATAAAATACAAAATTATCATGTACACTGTATGTACAGTATTTATGCAAAATAAATAAATAATAAATAAATACTGTATATTGAAAATCACAACAAGGTACATTTGTGTTTTTACTTTGCAACAAACAGAGGTCCGGCTCAAAGAGTATTGCCAGGTACATACTGTCCTAAATAGATCCATGAAACATTTGAGATATCACAATATCAAAAGGAAATTATTTTTTATGAGATGACAAGGGCATCTCATAATTGTGAACCATCTTGGAACCATTAGAGGGGGTGGTGGAGAACAGGGTCCTCCCGGTCGAGCACTTTCAGGAAGAGACTGATCCAGATCCGCTCCAGGGGCTCCTTCCTTCCAGCTGCCATATCACTCTACAACCAGTCCAAAAAAGATACTTTTTTTAACAAAAGTTTTAAAAATGTACCTAAATGCAACTTTGGTGAGAATCACTGTGTTCAGTTCAGATTTGTAGTAACTGACTTTGTTGTTAATTAACCTTTTTGCTCAAACTAAGTGTTGCATCACTGTTCAAATAGACCCTCCCATTCTGTTGGACCACCACGGCACCTTATTTCATTAAAAATATATCAATAGTGAGAGACAAATAACTTTGATTCCGTTGGAATTGTGCCATGAATTTGTACATAATGTTTGTCAAATTAACAAATGTTTTGTACGCATTTTGTCGTAAAACTGTTGAAATATAAGACTGTGAAGGTATGTTATTAGAAAGACGACACACCTAGAAGCCACGATGTCCACATCGGAGAAGATAACATTTGTGTATGTAGCTCAGTTACCTGGAGAGCAAGTGAAGGTCACGGCTGTGCTGGAGACGTGCATTGTGCCAGATGGAGTTCACACAAAACTAAATGATACGACCACAAATCTGTGACAAAACTGACTTTCTGCAACGCAACATGAACACAGACAACTGATATGATGATGTCATGCCGCTATGAGCCTTAAACACGTCTGCTTGTAACCGGATTCAAAGCACTTCAATGAACAACGTGCTGCATAGATGAAAGCAGAGAAGCAGGTAACCTCTGTGTTAACGGACCTGCCACAGAAATTAACTCTATAACTAACTAACTAACTAACTAACTAACTAACTAACTGTCTGACTGTCTCTCACTCTCTCTATCTCACTCTGTCAGTGGTGCAAATATATGCATGGCATTAGCTTTGCTGAATCTTACTTATACATTTAGATTAAGATTGATAATATAAAAATCAAGTGAGTGTCCAGTTAAATTGTGAAACCCAGAATTGTAATCTGTATGTCAGAGAGGTGCTTTTTTTTCTTTTTGGGAGGCTGTTGATGTGGTGCAAAATGTGGTGCAATAACAATAATAATGTTTTTTCCTACAATTCAGGTGCACAAAATATCAGATACAGCTTTATTTCAGTCCAATGCAACACCACCCATTCAAAGCACAGCAACATTAGTGGATACATTCAGACTCCTCTTTTAACCAATCTTAATGATTATTTGATATACTTTATATACTGTTGTAATAAATAACAAACACAGTGTGCTTTGTAAATGCTACACAATAGTAACAAGCCAATGCATTTTGTTTTGCAAATACAAAACATATCTATTAAACATAATTATAATGCTTCAGAAACAAATATGTTCTATTAGTATAAAAAAATATATACATCCTTCAATAACAAAAATGCATCACATGACGTTTAGCATCATAATGATCACGGTGTGATGTTTTAGATGTGGTTTGATTCAAAGGACACAGAACAACTAAATGCAGGAGGGAATCTAATTGGCTGTCAGCTGAGGTACAGCTAAAACACTCTTATGTTGGAGAGAGAGTACTGGACAGTAATACAAGTTTGCACTGGTTGTAATGGCCTCTGAGGTATGTTGTACACTTAGTGTCTGCAACACCTGCATAGCCCACCAAATCTTAAGGTCCCATCTTGTGAGACCCTGACTATACGACTTTTATTATTATTGTATTATATATTTTGCAATTTTCTAGTCGTTTGATCAGTTGGATGCAAAGTGCAGATACTGCAATTAAACGTTCTGTAAAAAGAGGATATGCACAATAAGCAGATGTAACAACTATGCTATAATGCATTATCATAAATAGGATATAGTCAAGTTATCATATGAATGAATAAAGTACAACTTTGATACTGGTAGACATGTAAGATGCCAAATAGGCAAATAACATATGGCCAGCTCCTTGCCACACTGGGCTCGCCACAATATGTGAAGAAAAGATGTGGATATGTGCATGCTCTTCTCCCACTTTCAAAAACCTCTATATGTTTAATATTATCATGATAATCAGGACATCACATCTTCATAAGGATATCTTGTGTGTGTGTGTGTGTGTTGGGGGGGGGGGGGGGGGGGTACGTCGCACTGTTACTGAATTTGCAACCAAAAACAGTCATCCAATCCTCTCATAATCCCCCCCACCCCCCAAAAAAAATGTTCTCGCGAAACCTGCGGGCCTTTATTTTGAAAGGCACCACCGGAAGTCTCCTTTTTTTTCTTTCTTTCTCACCAGGACTAACTTGACAATGGTCCACCGCACCCACTGGAAGCTGGAGGCTGCATGGGAAGCCGGAGCATCCCTGCTTTGTCGCCCACCGACCCCGCGTCAGTGAACAAAAAGAAGCGTCGCCAAAAGCCTTCGCGTTGACCATTCGAGCAGACATGGGCTGCGGGCGGGGAGGGACCGGCCACCCATCGACGAGTTAGGGGCCGTTTGAATTCAACACCACATCCACCACCATGGCGAAGCAGTACGATGTGCTCTTCCGACTCCTGCTCCTCGGAGATTCCGGGGTTGGGAAAACATGTTTGTTATGCAGATTCACGGACAACGAATTCCACCCGTCTCACATCTCCACCATCGGTAAGACTCGGCTCTGCCCCCCGGAGTTATTCTTTTGAATTGTTTCATTTCATTAAACAAAGCCCCGCTTGTTGTTTCCACGGTGTTTTTAAACGTGTTGTGTTCACGTTCGTTCACGCATCGTACCTTTCTTCGTGGTCATTACATGTTTTATTTTTAATTCCACTACTATAGATTTGATGCGGAATTGTACAGAGGTTTTGTCTAGATTTAAAAAAAAAAGAATAGTGTATTCAGCCGGAATTCAGAGAGTGTTAACTATAAAATCAGCGTGATTGCATTGGTTGGGGGAAGCTCTGAGGGGGAGGGTCTAACACTTGGCAGCCATGCAGATGAGTTTACCAACTATGAGCACTTGGTACTGCCGGTGCAACCATGTGCCATTTAAAGAAGAAATAACAGCAGGCACACTTTTTATATTTGGGAATACGTTGTGCATCAAAACTCTGGGTCTTGTTAGGCTCCTAATCAAAACGATTGACAGTTTTATTCCAGTACGTTGAAACAGAATTAGTACATGTACGCCTGTCATGTTCAGTCTCACTATAGTCATCCAACACAAAAAGATCTCAAAATAATTTGGTGTGATGTTTGAGGAACCCCTGATCCCGTCTCGATTCCTTCCTGCCAAACCGCTATGAAACGAGTGGATTGTCAGAAAATGAACCGGCATATACATTTTGATAATTGGTTAATTCATTAAAGTTGGGTTTTCAAGAAAAAAAACATTTCATGTTTTCTGATGTTGCAGAGAACAAATAAGAAGGAAACGCAAATGCTGCTCCTCCACCTTAATTCAGAGTATATAGAGTCATGGATTTGCCACACCTGAAGATGACTTTTGACTCAGCAAAGCTGAACCCGCCTCTTTCCTCAAAGTTGATATGGGCTGTGCAGTCTATTCCCTCCATGGTTAGGATTCAGAGCATGACAGACGCATTACCGGGCTTCACTTTGAGGTGAGGGAACTAACGATGTACAGTAAGCTGTTTGTTTTCTTTTCATATGCTGCAGTTGTCTCTTATCTCCTGTGGCAACTGTGCTGCCACGTGTCTATTTATGGGTGTATTCAGTTCCTATAGAGACGTTTTCTCCCAGTAAGTTCCTATTCTTTGTGGCAGCAACTACTTTCTGGCATTGTAGTAATTGGATGGACGGTGCAATACAGATATCCATGTGGTTCGAGTGAGAAGTTTTATTGGATAGCTGTCTTTTTGTATTAAAGATACGTTGTCTGAGTAAGGTCAAGAGAAGAAGTCGTGAAGCTGGCCGTCCGGCTGGGATTTGCAGGCAGATGTTGCCGGAAAAAAAAGGTCTGACAAAAAAAGTCATCGTTCATTTTAACATAGGGTGCATTCATATTTTTTTTAACCACTGCTGCGTTTGCATGGATGCTTTCATAGTCAAATCAACGCCTTTTCTGGTGTTGCAAACACCCCACATCCACAGCATTAGGCTCAAACTCCAGATTTAGACTCTTCTGCTCATCACACTGCACTTCAAGGCTTTTTGTTTGCTCCAACCATTAAAGACATATTATATCATGAAGCTTACTTAGACCGAAGACGGCTATTTAAAGTCGTGCACCTATATGGCGCTCCACAGGTCACTTCCTCCCAGTAGCGTCATGCTCATAATTACATGCCTGTCTGCATGTAATGATCTGTTTGTGCTTTTGTTGCAGTGTAAGTGTTCACAAGGCAGACATTGGGCCGAATAGGCGTGACCAACAGACTGTAACGGGCAATAGTTCAAACTAAACAAGCCAAAGACAGAGAGATCATAAGCGACCACCATCGGTGCTCTCCTGCGGAGGATCAATAAATAATTTTCTAACCTTCATGGTCACAGAGGGATATAAAATGATCTCCCATGTACCCCCTTACGGGTAGCTCCATAATTCACCAGTTTCTGTTCCAGTCCATGTGATCAGTTTTTGCTCTTAATTATCTCAAAAACGTCTGGGATCTCACTTTCATAGGGTGTTGACTCAACAACGTTTATACATTAGAGGAGGAAAAGAGTCTTACTTTGCACCTCCTGCGGTTATGCATGAAAATAAAACCAAACAATTCATGCGGTTGAGCAAACAGAGGGATGATGCATATAGATGCGGTAAACGACTCCCTCTCAGTGCACAAGAACGTCATCTCAGATCAACCCAGAGGGAGGCCGGTCAAGGTCTCGCACACCAAACTCCAAAACCCCTTCTCTGTGGAAAGTGGAGAGAGAGGGTCTGGATTTTGCTTCATTTGAAAACCACAGCGCCGAGACCTGCATGCAAATCCACCATTGTTGATCCACCAAGGCTTTTTGAGAATAAATGAGATTCTCTAAATATACCAATACATAGCACACCTGGCTATACAGTAGGATCAACAAAGGATGTGACTTCTTCCCTATAGTTACAGCTCAGTATAAAAATATAAGCTCCGACTTTTGTACTCCCCTTCAATATCAGAGAAATCAAACTGGTCCAGACTCTTTGGCCGCAGGTGTTCTGATAATACACCCTCACTCATCCAGGGATCAGATTTCATTTGAACAGGTCACTCTGTTCATAAGACTTCCATCTGGGCCCGAGAGGTGCACATTTCTCTGGCAGCGAGCAGCTGTAGAGATGATTTATTAATGCTATTCGAGTTTAATCTTCCTCACCTTTACATTGGCGGTCTCGTGACCGGAGTCCTCGAAGCTCCTGCCTGTCACAGCACCTATAAAGTACGAGTCCGGCCCTACATCACAGCTCAATAAGCGGCGGTCCTCCTGTTGGTGATCCCAGTGGTGTTATGGTCTCAGCCTGGTCAAACACTGCTTGACGAGCTCATGTGTCTAAAGGGCATTGGGACTCAGACACCACACATCTCATACAGAGTTATCAAAGAAATCAGTGGTGCTGTCTCGGCCTTGACTTCCTCCTGAATGAATGAATGAATGGCGTGATCTCACTTTTCTTCCAGCTGCAATCATTTTAAAAGACATTTTTAAAGATGTGTACTGCTGATAAATCCCATGTACTGACTGGCTTATCAGTCGGGCTCAAGTGAAGCCTGAAGTTTGTATGTTAAAAACAATATCATATTTGAACCCCTTAGTTTTTTGACTTTGTGTTATTTTCTTTGGGAAGAGGTTCAGGCATTCTTACCAACAAGGCGACTCCTCTGATTGCAAAAATAAGTCTATGATAAAATGATCATACTTATAACCTCGGTACACATTGTAAGCATGAGTTTATGGTCAAGTCTTCTTCAACACTGTATGATGTTCACTTTGAAAATGATGCTTTTGCATTTAGAGTAGAATAGACAATAACGAAGGGTATGCTTTTGCGCTTGTCGGCTACCTTGTGATTGACAGGTCGCTACCACGGCGTTGCCCGCACTGGGAGTTGTCTGTGTTTCACTCTTGGGAACTTGAACCCTTTCCCAGTGTTCAGTTCATTAACTGTAACTGTCTTGTTCAGCGTTCGCTTGTTCTAAGCTTCACACCCTCGTGTCGCTACTGGTTGCAAAAAAAACAAAAAAGCCAAGACAGCAACGGCCAAAATACTGAACTCAAGGCTCCAAATCGCCGTCCACAAACCAACGGATGACGTCACGGTGACGACATCCACAGTCTGGGCCTTAATGCTTAGCACCGGTCTGTAATGAAACAGCCACTATGAGTCATTATACATATACATACAGGAGGTCAATACAAGGCGTAACTATTTAGTCCAGGTTGAACACAAGTGTGTCCCTTGTCCTGCTGTGGCAGCTGTCGGCTGTCCTCTGCTAGTAATGATAGTTATGGATGACATACCCATTCCCCACAGAATCCGTGGCAGATCATCCGTCCGTCCATTAGTGAGCACGCTGACATGTGTCACCACCGAATCCACCTTGTAGAGCGGAACACCGGCATCCTTCTAATTTGTCGAGTGTGGTTCGTACATGGCTTCCACACTGCCGATTGTGAAAGGCTGCCGTGTTCAATTAACTGCTGTCTCTCCTCGCACATTGTGCTCGTCTCCATTGTCACAGTCCCCTCCGAAGAAGGAGAGGGAAGAATGCATTGTTCTTCTTTTCAAGGCAGCTTTAACACAACTGTCGCGTTTCTTAAACTTGGCACCTGGAACGTGCGCCAGTCTGAAGTGCGAGGTTTGGTTTGCCAGTGAGAGGACGCAGTTAGGTTGTTTACACTTTAGTTTCAAGTTAACACTTCAAAAACCTACGGAGGACTCTTGTTACCTCGTAGGCCCATCTGACTGACTCCAGGTAGTGGCACCGTCACGCTAAAAGCTGCTTTTAAAATGAAACACGTTTGGCACCTCTAATCTTTCCTGTCACGGTAACATTTAGGACTTACGTGCATCTTCTCATGCAGGTGTGCTGTTGTGACGGGAACACCCACAACGAGTTGAATATCAACCCTCGAATAAAGAGATGTGTTTTTAATGCCTTCACGACAGCCTGCTGGGTCATTTCATTGTTCCCACTAGAGTTCGGATTGGACCTGGTTCTATAAAAGAGCCTCATTTTGCTCGACTGGTATGAAACAATGCAGAGCAATCAGACGGGTTCCCATTCAATTTATTCGTTTAACGAGCGGGAAGCTGTTAAACAAATACGTTTATTGTTAATATAACTGAAAAGATACTCATTTGGGAGACTTCCTGCTTTCTGTTTGTCCTCATAAGACCTGCCGGTGGAGTCATCTCGCTTTTATTTCTTACGTTTCCAGATTTGGTCCTTCCCCCTTGTTGTAGAATCCATGAGGCCATAGCTGCATTTGCTATTTAAATCATGCTGTTTGCATGGATGACATCCGACTGGAGCTTTATACACTGCTAATGCAGCTGGACAGTGATGCAGGAAGACGTAGTCTTTTTCATGAGCTCCTCTCAAGCCTCGGGGCAAAGCGAGCCACTGATTGTTACGCTGACCTTTCACTTAGTTTGAATGCGCTCTATACAAATGCAAAAGGCCGCCTCGCGACTTCTCACGAGGCCTCGCACTGCCGACTCAGTGCAGCTCCAGCCTCCGGAGTCTCCCCCGCGACTCCAGCTTGTTTTGAACAAACACTAAAACCAACCAGGCCAGCCGATAGTTTCAAGGTTTTTTATTTGCCATTTGTGCCGAGAACCAACAGTCCAGACACATTGGACATCTTGTGCAGGGCTCTCCGAGTCAACAGTTTAGAAATGAACACTATAATAAGAAAGAAAGAAAAAATACAAAATATAAAAGCAAACACTATACAGATAGGTGGTAGTGTATACAGAAAGGTGGTAATATGTACAAGATAGCTTGTGTGTCAGCTGTTTCTGCTATGAAATAACACAAACAGCAGTTCTGATGTGAATCGATTGGACTCCGCAGCTCTTCCTCTGAGGGCTGTGACACACGGGAGTGTCGGGTTAATTGGGATGAACTGTTAATTGATTTCTGAGGGATTAGTGTGGTCTATAGAAGCCTTTGGGTTTGCTTTTTAACGACTCGGATGCATTAGTCTGAGGAGACCGTCATGGAGAAAAAGACAAGATATAAAGAATTCAGTAGAGGCAGAGTTCATGGTCAAACTGACATGTTCAAGATGAATATGTTTATTATTGCTACTGTTTATTATTATTGTTGGTAACTACTATTGAGGACAACGTCATCGGTATAGAAGGATTATGATACAATGGACCCCTGCATGGGCAAAGAAATGTACGTAGATGGCCCTCTTCCCGCCTGATAGCAAGTTATGTTTTTAACCTATATTTTGACATTTTAATTTTGAGGTGACTAAAAGGGATTACGAGTTCTCCAACAGAATTGCACACCTGTCAGTGTATAGAGAAGACTAGAAGTCAATGACATTTACACCATAAATGTACCATTATAATTTAAAACTTTAATGATTATTTTTAAATGAAAAAAGATGCAGAGTTTGGTTTGTGTGACGAGAGATTTCTTGTCGTAGACTTGTCGTAGTGTAAATTGTAGGATTATGTTATATACAAGATGGACTGAATAATGTTCAATGGTCTTTTGAAAAAATGTTTCTGGGAAAGTAATCAATATATGGATTAACCTTTTGTTTTAGAAGCATTCAAATACTTAGCATCAGCCCCAAATAATACGTATTTGCGACCTCTCTCAAGTATATTCATATCATATTCATATCACAGGATGAATCTTGATAGAAATAAAAAGATTGGCGCTGCTGCCTGATTTTCTGTCTATATACAATATCACACTCAGCCGTCTGAAATAGATCAAATATCACTGAAGCGAGCGTGACCCCCCCCCCCCCGTCTCAGCTCTGCTTATTTTTCTCTCAATCCCCCTTTTTTTTCAACTCCTGTGTGATCGATGCAGAGAACTGAACTCACAGAGGACGCGCTGGATCATTATATGTATATGTATATATATATATATATATATATATATATATATATAACAGTCTGATTATACAGGGGTGACGTGTATCCTCCCTATGAGGTTACAAAGCTGCAGCAGAGTCCGGTGAACTTCTGCCTATAAAATACGCGCCGGGTTAATTGAATTCACTCAATTATTGAGTGGACGGCCTTTGAGAAGATCCAGAACATTTAGTCTGAATACATTTAGAGCTCCTCGGTGAATGTGGTGTTTCCTTACCATGCCTTTTCCTCTCTTGCAGGAGTCGACTTCAAAATGAAGACACTAGTAATAGATGGTATCAAAGTACGGATACAGATCTGGTAAGACAGCGGCATAGGATGCCTCGCTGGAAGGCCTTGTGCAGGAGATGAACACAATGTTATTAGATATTACACGACAGTAGTTCTGATGGAGGGGATATTATTCGTTTGTAGATATGCGATCACTATCAGGCTCATGTACAGGGCTGCAGCTACCACTACCAACACTGAGGTCCTCTGTATTTATTCTACAATTATTCTATACAATGACACACTTTCATATTGATAGTATTTTGTAAACTGATTTAAGTAGTTTTAGACTGTGTGTGTTTACATTTAACTACTTTTTTTTAGGTCAATTAAATAATAGTACTTTCATGCAGGAGACTGGAATCATATTATCATAATTATTTGACATTTATTTTCAAGATACATTGGACAGCGACAAGAAAATCTAAATAATTAAACATTTTAGGTGCCAGACGCATTTTATGGATGGGGACTAATAGTATTTCGATAAACTTCCCCCATCCTGTTGTGATATTATAATCGCATACAAAGACTGTATATGTATGTTCATATATGCTTGATGTCTTTCCAGGGACACTGCAGGCCAAGAACGATACCAGACCATCACTAAGCAGTACTACAGACGAGCACAGGTAGATGACCTCAACTCTCCTCCATTGACAAATTTAAATCAAATTATTTTCGGACATAAAATGAGTGATTAGTTAAAGATGTTGATATACGCTTCACACCTTGGCAGCACTTCAGGTGCTTTTATGAACCATTTAGATGTTTTTAAAGGGATCTCTCATGGATCAAGGATGTTGGGAGTAGCTCTCCAAACACAACCACCACTCTGACATTGTTGTATGAATGTTGCATTTGCTTAAACTGGCTGACATCGAATTGTCCATTTACCGGAAACTGGTAATGAAATTATGCCCGGTTCCTGTGTTGTGTTATAAAAATGCCCATCCTGCCAGTGGTGGTCTGGTTTTTAAACAGTAGTAGGATTTTTCTCCCCCCACATGTATTGATATAAAAATGCTGCTTTTAAGCATCAAGAAACCAAGAACTCTTTTTACACATGCTTTAAAATGCACTGGCTCTCTCTTCAGGGAATCTTCCTGGTGTATGATATCACGAGTGAGCGATCCTTCCAACACATCATGAAGTGGGCCAGTGATGTGGATGAGGTGAGTCACGGAGATCGGGGGATTTACGATCAACGGGGCAGCAGAAAAGGCTAAAAACCGACACAACGACTTACTGTGCCGAGGCCTCCGGTTGACAAAGAACAGCTGTCCGACGCGGTCTGATAGAAAACAAATGCTTTGGCCCGACGGATGAAGCTCCGCTGTGTTTATTATGTTCCGTCTTCATTTTTCAAACATCTGTCGTCATTGGAAGGAGAATCATCTTTTTTCCTCTCGCGGTCGCATTTTTCTATCGGTTTCAAAGGTTTCAGGAAGCAATCTCGTCTGGCCTGCTTCCTCCTGTCATTTCCCAGATTACTTTATTCTAATAATTTAGTCATGATGGACCTAATTTCCTTTATGGTCTGTCTGAATATACACTCTGTTGATCTTGGCACTCTTCCAGCATACTTTTAATCTAGGTCTCATTTCCTGAGTGCTGTGTTTTCTCCCCTTGACATATCCTATTTCTTTGATTTTGTTTTCTTTATTCCTCTACACACACTCACACGACAAACCCCTGCAGTACGCTCCTGAGAAGGTCCGCAAGATCCTCGTAGGGAACAAGTCGGATGAAGAGGACAAGAGGCAGGTGGCCACAGAGCAAGGTATCAAGGTGGGTCAATCGCAAATGGATAATTAGATCCATGGCATGGTTTGAAAAATAATATTTTAAAACAATAACGCTTTAAAATACATTATTATGATGCTGGTTTTCTTTGAGTTAAATTAGTTCACCGAAAAGCTTCTGTTCAGTTTGGGTTCTGAAAGAGATTAGGCTCAAAGTTCCTGGAGGCAGTTAGCTTAGCACAAAGACAGGGAGCTGCTCTCACGTTCAAAATGATGCCCTCCAGCACCTCTAAAGCTCACTAATGAACACATTACACCTTGTTTGTTTAATCCGCAAGTGGAAAAATGACAATTGGATGTTTTAGACAGAAGTTATGTGCTGTGACAAAATGTTTATCCATCCTCGTGCATCCAAAGGCATCCAAACCACTTTGAGGAAAATCAAAAGACGGACACAAAGAGGCTCCTTCCGGTTCAGTCAGGCAAATCACTGCGCCTGGCTACTCAAAATACAACATGTCAGCAGTATTGTTCGGCCTATTTTTGAAACCTGGAGAGAGCCAGGATAATCGTCTCATCCTGCTAAGCTCGGCCGATTGCCTCCTGTCCTCTAACTCTATCGTTGTTGCACGTGAGAGTGGTATCGATCTACTCTTGGCAGGAAAGTAAACAAGCCTATTTACCCAAATGTTGAACTGTCTCTTTAAAGAGGTACTTATTCTGGGTTTCCCCAAAAGCTTGCCATCATTTGTTATCACCATCAGGACTGTGTCTATTCCACAAATGAGCTGTAAAGGCCATCCGAAGCTGACAGCCAAGCAGATCTCACTGCGCCTGTGTGAAAACGAATAACGTGTCATTCGTCTGTGCTTCTAATTAAAAAAGACCAACAAATAAACTTGTTTACACCAGCAAAGTAAATACGTCCCTGTTGTCTATCTTGCAGCTGGCCAAGGCTTACGGAATGGACTTCTTTGAGACAAGTGCCTTCACCAATCAAAATATAACAGAGGTGAGGTGGTCTGAACTCATGACATGTTATGACCACGCACAGAGTAGTAACACGATCAACGCAATGCATGCAGTCATGGTTATATAACGGGAAGAAATTACGTGATTAGATAAAAATTCAATGCCATTGCACTGCAGAGTGAGAATTGAACTGACAACCCTAGTGTCAGTCTTCTAACCACTGACTTATAAGGCCTCACCTTGAATAATGACTGCATCTTGACGCTCTCAACCTGTGTCTGTGTTTTGCCTCCAAGACTTTCACACGATTGGCTGAACAGGTGCTGGCAGCCAATAAAAAGGACCTGGATCTTCTCCGGATGTCTGTGAATGACGAGATTGATCTCGCTGCTCTGGAGGAGGAGGAAGGACTCTGTGACAGTGCGGCGGGCGATCAAGGCAAAGGCTGCTGGTGTTAAAGAAAGAATTAAAATCAGATCATTTGTTACCACCAGACACTTTGCACACTCTAGGCAAAATGTTTCTTTTTGTCGTTAGTTGAAACTAAAGAGGAACATTGCGAACGAGACATTTGAGAGCAGTTTCAAGGACAAAGATGGAAACATTTTGCCCCACAGTGCCAAGTGTGTGGTGGATTAACCAACTGAAGGTCCAAATGTCAAGGTTTCCCTCAGTGAGAATGATTGTTCATTGTCTAGAGCACTAATTCCTGCTCCGTTCAGTGTGTCTTGGACGTAACCAAATAAAAATCTGCAATTGACCTACAGTTGACTTAACACCACGATGAGATTCTACCATCGTCTTACTAAACGTGTACAGTGTTCAGATGTAGAAAATGGGGATTGACTTGGTATGGTCCACCACTGACTCGAAGCGTTTCACAATGTTATATCTCACAATGTTTTCCAAGAGCTGTCTCTTATATTGCTCATCGGTCCGGTTGCCTTGCAAATCAACAATGTGATTGATTCCATTTGGCCTTCATCCATCCCTTCAGTGTTGTGCTTTATGTGGGAATTGGCACCCCTGCACACTCCGCCTTTCTACTGTTGAATGCATTAGATGTAGTGTGAGAACTTGACCACAAGAGGGTGCTACGTGCATTGTGAAAAACTGCACATATGCTGGAGAGTTGCCATGTGTTAAATGATGCTATTTTGCCCTCTTTTCTTCTGCTTTTGTTTTTGGTTGTAATTGCACTTGCAGCGACTACCTTTAATGCGATGAAAGGATTCTAGATATATGCAGTAATTTTATTATTTCCTTTTATTGTTTTTATGCAAATATATTGTCTCAGTAATAAATATACGCTTTGCAGCTTGCAATATCGTCCATGTAAAACAACACGTACACTCTGATAATGACACCAGTAAAAGTCGTTAACTGGGGGAAACATTGAGAGCAAAATTATTCAATTTCCCTGTAGCAAAACGGAAGATATTTTTCATTTTATAGTCTTTGTTTATTCCAGAAGAT
Organism: Cyclopterus lumpus; assembly: GCF_009769545.1. Classification (NCBI taxonomy): domain Eukaryota; kingdom Metazoa; phylum Chordata; class Actinopteri; order Perciformes; family Cyclopteridae; genus Cyclopterus; species Cyclopterus lumpus. The sequence goes on from NC_046989.1 coordinate 15,650,433, forward strand.
GTATAACACAGATAGTTTGATAAGTGCCCACTGCATTGTACATATACCAGGTTTTTCCAAAGCATTGTAGATTGGTAGAACCATGAGTGTGACATTAATTTAATGTATTATTAGAGGGCTGTATAAAAAAAAGTCCTTTCAGTGATATTCTGGTCCGAAATGGTCCCTCTGTGAAGATAACAATGTTTTGGTCATTTTCTCGCTGTTTTGTACAGACTCCAGTAGAGATGCCATTTATTCCTCCCTTATAAAGGGACAAGCGAGGGTTTTGCATGCGATCCACTCTTCTTTCTTTTCTTTTATTGCAACTTCAATGAAGTTAATCATCAACTGACCACACAAGCATAGCATTTGACCAGAGCTTCCTGTTTGAGACTTAAACAGAATCACCATCACTGGAAGAAATTTGGCTGAAACTTCTTTTTGCAACACAGAAATATGAAATGCTCCTCAAAACCGTTGTTGATCTGTGCACAGTGTGAAATGAATGATGTTCTGGATTAAGCTCTAGATACACAATGTATCTGTTGTTTTCAAGAACTACTTTTTTTTTCTTCTCCTTTTAGACTACTTCAACTTGTATTTGTGGAAATATATTACATGCAACATGTAAAATGCAACATGTTATTCTTGACGAAAAGATGTCAGATGTTTATGAGTAAATACTTGCAGATAAATGCCTTGTCGTCATGGTTATGTCGAGACCCGGTACTCCCTTGATATGAGACGGAGATGCATACTGTTGCACTGTGTTGGCGTTACGAGTATGTCCTCGTGTAACATGAGCACATGATCAATAACACAAAGGCAGTAGACTGTGCTTATGCTCCACATTAAAGAACCAGTGTTTCCCAATGGTCAGCTATCTGTCGTCGAATCACCCAACCTATGGATGAATATCATCATATGGTGGATGTTTGCATATCCACAAACAGAAGCGGGCTTTGACCACTAGATGACAGATTCACCCAGTTACCTTTTGTGTTAGTCAAAGTCTGCTTTAAGAGTGTAAGACAATTAAAATGTGTCACAGTGAGCGAGAATTATTAGTCACTTATAGTGTTACAAAGGAAACATTTACAACAATAAACACTAGATCACGCTATTGCCATCTGGTGGTTTATTAATATAACTTCAATACTTTAGATAAATTAAGGTCCACTTTATTCCTAAACCGCTTTAAAGCCTGAGTGTTTAGTAATATAATAATGAAGTTCACACTGAAACTTTATAGTAATATCCATTCGTAATTAGTCGTCATGAGGCTTTCTCAGTGAGAATTACTGGAGAAAAAAAGCTGCAACGCTTTTGTTCATCACCTCATCTGAGTTGTTAATGTTGTGAACTCATTAAAATCTCTCTGGGTGAAATTAGCATAATGATGAACTGTTGTCTGGTTGTCAGATATGACAGCTCAGTATCTGTCACACGGCTGAGTGACACACGGACACACGTACAGAATAACAAGTCAACACGCCCACTGACACATAGCACCCACACACACCATCATCATCATCATCATCATCATCATCATCCTTTTCTGCAACACAATCCCGCACCACATCACTACAGGTTTTGCAGCTGTCTGACTTTCGGCCATTTGGTGTGTGTGTGTGTGTGTGTGTGTGTGTGTGTGTGTGTGTGTGTGTGTGTGTGTGTGTGTGAGTGTGTGTGTGTGTGTGAGTGTTTGTTTGGAGTCGGGATGATACAACTGTCTGTGTGTGGGAAAGTGGGATAGAAGAAGATAAGAACAGGTACAGACTTGTTCATGTGTGCACACGCACAACAGATCGAGCCTAACACCCTTGACCTCGATGCACACAAGCTTTAACTTGTACAGTTCTGTCACAAAGGAAAATAAAACCTGTGTAAGGTTAATTTATTAATGTATTACTTTTAGGCACATTGCATCAGCTTCACTTTTGGCGCAACAACAGCCCTCATTTGGAGTTGCTCCATGTTTTCTCGCGATGTGACACATCAATCTGTCATCGCAATTGTTTGAGGAATAATTACAGGGCATTTTGCTCACGCGACGTATATTTGATCATGAAATGATTCTTTTGTGACGATGAACAATCCTGTTTGTGTCAAAATAACAACATTGTCTGTGACCCCAGGAAATACTAATCATGAGAAATAATCACACATTTAGTACAATGGCGAGCTGAATAAATGCGCGCTGTGATTTGCCAGATGACATTGTCGACACTCGTGGTCCAATTGTAACAAATTATTAAATGGATTCTATTGGGACGACAACATAGTACATTTAGAGTCACGATCTGCACGATAAGGTATACACACAAGATGACGACTTCATGCGCAGGCCACCAGAAGCTCTCTCTACACTCCCACTCCTAATCCTGAAATACCTGCCTGGCAGCTTTAATTAACTGCTGTAGCACTCGGCCAAGCCAGACCTAGACGCCCCCCTCCCCTCTCCACTTCCCAGTATCCTGGCCAATGCCTCCAGTCCAAATGGAGCTGTAGCTTTATGTTCTGAGCGAGCCAGAGAATATGTGGAGAAAATAGACTCTAAATCGCACATTCAGATGTAGCAGTGTAGGTGGAAGGTTTCTTGTACAGCCAGATCTTACATTGAATCATTTTTCTCCTCCATCTTCTCATGCCACCTGTGGCTGCACTGAGCTTTTTTTTTTTTTTTAAAGCTACTTGTGTTCTTGAGAACTGCCTCCATCTTCTCTCCTTAACTACATCTAAAAAGCAAAAAGAAGTAGGAAGGGGTTACCTGGCTTCAGAAACATCTCCCTCCAAAAATCTGCAGACAATCTGCCCGACTTTCTTGTTGTCATCAAAGCTTGAAGTGTGATTCTGACTTTGGGATAAGTAATAATAATACATTTATTTATATAGCACCTTTAAAAACAGAGTTTACAAAGTGCTCTACATATAAGCAAGGTAAAAACATAACATCAATACAAGTAAACATTTCAGAAAATACATGAGGCAATGAACACAATAGAGGAATAGAAAATTACAAATACAAAATAATGCAGAACAGACAAACTAAAATAGGGGAAACAAGGGGAAACTGCATAAAAGGACGACATCACTTAAAAGCAGTTCTATAAAAATGGGTTTGAAGAAGTGATTTAAAAGAAGCTACTGATTCTGCTAGTCTTATCCCCTCAGGTAGGTCGTTCCAAAGTCGAGGGGCTCTGATGGCAAAAGCACGGTCAGCCTTTGATTTAAGCCTTGACTTTGGAACAAGGGCCTTGAAGGATCTTGAAGGGCCTTGAAGGGCCCCACCGGAGGATCTAAGACTGCGAGCTGGCTCATATGGGGCTAACATTTCAATGATGTAGCTTGGGGCCAGACCCAGCCGTGCTTTAAAAGTGAGCAGCAAAATCTTAAAAATCAATTCTAAAACTAACAGGGAGCCAGTGGAGAGAGGCCAGGACTGGAGTCATGTGATGCCGTCTGTTAGAACCAGTCAGAAGCCGAGCTGCTGCATTCTGGACTAGTTGGAGGGGGGAGATGGATTTTTGATTCATGCCGGAAAGGAGGGAGTTGCAGTAGTTGAGTGGAGAGAAAATGAGTGCATGAATGACTTTTTCCAGATCTGAGCGTGACAATATGGGTTCGATTTTTGAGATAAGTGGGCTGATGGTGTACATACAGTATGTTGTGTATTCTATTTTCACCATTTAATACATCTAAGACAACTTTCAGCAATTCTATTTTTCTATGTACAATTAATCAAATGTGTAATGTGAAAGGTGTTGTTAATAGTAACAAACCCACAAAGAATCATCACCTCATTCTAAATTTCCTCGTTTTAGCATATTTCAGCATATCCATATTGTTCCTACCCACAACTAATTGTTTTGGTTCTGTTTATCTTTTAATCCTTGTTTCCAGAACAAAGTATTGGGACACATGATGTTAGCAACAAGCTAATGAATATAGTTGAACATATTGAAACTAAATAGCCACTTATTATTCTCAGTGCAATTCAATCGTTAATATATATTGCTGTAAATATAAATCCCATGATACATGTCTTGTTGAAAGTTATGTTTGCGTGACATAAGCGTGTTTTTTGTTTTCTTTGATCAGCAGAGGAAGCCCGAGAGCTCGTCCGGAGCTGGCGAAATGTGTTTTTGTTGGTGAATCACTGCATCAGCGACTTGTCTCACAGATCAAGCTTGAATCCTGCCTCCTTCCTTTCAATCGCGTTAGAAACACTGAGCATGTGCGCTTGCGTTCAGTATTTATGAGGAGGGGGGGGGGGGGGGGGGGGGGGGGGGGGGGGGGGGGGGGGGGGGGGGGGGGTGAACATACCCTGAATGCATCTGAGTTGGATGGTACCTTCTCCTTTTTAATTTCGATTCTTTTTTTTCAACCTCGGCCCCCAAATCCAATCAGAGCATGTCCGTATCCCGGCCAACCATTGGCTTGCCTTCCCCCCCCCCCCCCCCCCCCCCCCCCCATCATATGAAGTCTGATATCAAAAACATAACTCCAATGTCTTCTCAGGACAACCAATATTATGTGTGCACATATATATATATATATACATATACATATACATATACATATACATATAGGTGTGCCCTTATTTATATGCATGCTAGGACGAGGTCCAACTCCGGTGCACTTGTTCTTCTGCTCGGTGCTGTGACGTCATCCTCCCACCTCTCCGCTGTGTTTTCACACAAGCGTGAGTCACACTGCTCCAGCGCTCTTCTTGGGGAAGTGTGTGTGTGTGCGTGTGTGTGTGTGTGTGTGTGTGTGTGTGTGTGTGTGTGTGTGTGTGTGTGTGTGTGTGTGTGTGTGTGTGTGTGCACTGCCAAATGGGGGGTATTTTGAACTTGAATTCGGTCTCTGCCTCTGCCTTTTCAAACATATCTTAAAAGAATTCCCTGCAAGTGCCTGCACTCTACAAATGGAGGCTGGGATCACGTGGATCCTAGTGCAGCGCATCTTTTGACAGGCAACTTGGATCTTAGTCCTCTGAGAAACTGCCTGTGTCTTTACTACATGCAGAGATGGAGAACAATATATATACATATATATATATATTTATATAATGTATATATATATACATCTCGAGCAGTGCATTTTCTTTGATATAGAATTCTAATAAGAAATACATATCTGGTAATAGAGTTTGCATGGAGCATGCACACAACCCACATTCCCATGAGACAGACCTGTCTGTCGCTGCAGCCGAGGGAAGACTGAACATGTGAAGAACTGTGGAGAAAGACTTCTCCAAAGTTGCTTTAGCGGCATAGGAAATAAAAAACAAAGGTCGATTTTTCTAACTTCTATACAACGGATTCAATATGCTTCTGGCATACAGTTGGAGCTACACCCATAACAAATAATTGATGATTCGCAGGTCCTTAGTCTTGTCTTTGTTTTTTGCAACTGGCATTCAACTTGGCTGAGAAGACTTGAAGGCGTGTTCAAACAAAGCTTGTGATGAGGTGCTTTATTTGTTTAGCTCTAACTGCTTCAACCCGAGTGCTGACCCACCAATTCCTCGGCTTCACACTCGAACACATTCACGGGGAAGACGAAAAAAAGAAATCCACAGCTGTCCTGATAGTATGCCACCTCCAACCAATCATCCGTCCATGGTTCCAACAAGGGCCATCGTCAGGTCAAATCCGTGGCTCGTCCAATCCTTCGGTTTATGACCAAATACCTCGGAAATAATGGCGCTTCCATCCGCCTCAGCTGTACTTTGTGTGTGGTGCGAGTTCACAATTGTGAGCATCGAAACGCACGAAACACACGAGCGTTGCTGCACACTCTTGTTTTGCACACCGGTTATTTCGTGTTTTTTTTTACATTTGAATTCTTTGCATGTGATGATTTTAGGCACGCGCTGCGCATTAAGTATGCCCTTTGCTCAAAACGTCCCGCAGTCTTTGACAGGATGCAAAAGTTGTCCATCTCTGAGCATTTGATTTCTTTTTAAGTGGTGATTGGACCGAGCAACAGCTGCTTTTCTCCTCCTGTCCACGCTAAACCGTCTGCCAATCCCCCAGTGAATAAAGCCTGACAGTTTACTCTCACAATAACAATGCACAACAAAAACACTAATTGCACACACACTCCAATCAAGGTACTGTGGTCTCCACTTAGGAAAAACAATCACATCAAATTCTGTCTATTTTAAGAGCCTACTGTCTGCATAATGCCCCTCAGTAAAAGGGACAAAAGAGCCAGTGTATGTGAAAACAACTTGTCCCCTTTCTTTATGTCAATCTCTATTATTGTACAAGTGCCGCTTGAGTGGAATTTTATGAATGGGACCCATTCTTTTCATTCCGCTGCTTCCAGGGGCAACAGAGCCAGGAATTCCAGCGCTCTCCCTCTGTGGGTTACGGCGGTCATGTCTCCTATGGGTGGTCGCCCCACGTCTGTCTTCCCTACTTGACATCTTAATATATCTCAGACGTAATGCAATAGTCGGCTGCTGCGGAGTCACCATCAGATATGATAGCATCACGTTTGATGCTGTGATGGAAAGGGCAGGCTGTAAAAGTCGGGGGTCAAAGACTGAGCTTCAAAAAACAGCCTCCGTCGTTAAGATTCCTTCTTTCCCCACAGATCCGTCTATCATAGAGAGAGGACATTAAAGATAATAGTGGAGGTAGAGATGGAGCGCAAAGACAGGCAAGGTGGCTCAATTAAAGGAACTCCAGAAGTGACAACTGCAACATTATCTTCTGTTTTTTTGGCAATTACTACAGAAGAAGCAAGTTTTAGGTTTGTAATATATCCATGTTGTAAACGTGTATTCAAGTAACAATTAGTTGAAAAGACACTGACACGTGCTGTTGCCCCACAATGCAATGCACAACAGAAATGGTAGAGCGTAGTCAAAAATATTCAAAACAGTTACAGGAAGATTCTGAAAAACAAAGACATAAACAACAATTAATAAGAATTTGAAAAATCTTTGGAGAAACATGTTGCTTGCTCTTTGCTAAAGTTTAATTGGCCTTATGGTATTCAAAGGTCACAGTTTCATTGACGCCCACCAGGACACTTAAGGTGTCATTTGCGGTACAAAACAGAAAAGTACTGCTGTTTTCCTTATACTGCTAAAACAGTATATTAGGAAAAAGTCATAGCAATTCACAAGTTGTATGAAATTGGATATTAATTGAAATAAAATTTCTAGTACAGAACTGTACTATGAGGATTGGCAGGGATGCACCAAAACAGTCAATATCAGTATTTATACTGACATTAAGCTGCTGGAATATCGTCCATGACATGGCTGATGAAATCTAAACAAGATTATTTTGGTCTATTTTATTATGAAATATAGTGTTTCCACGATCAGTATTGTATTGGATCGGTACGCCACATTAGGTGACAGTGTCAGAATCAACAATAAATTGGATTGGGGAATCTCTAAAAATGTGTATGTATAATACTGTATGTACTAATATACTACATACATTAGTTGTTGGATCAAATAATTTCATAGCTACGTTTAACACTTTAACAAATTCACTAGAAAAGGAGTTGTGAGAGCAAGAAACACACGCACACACACACACAAACAGACGTTCCTCAGTATTTTTGAGAGGCTGTAGGTCTCTGCTCTGCTTCAGGGGCTTGTCTTATGAATGGTGGATCAATGTGCCATTCAAGTCATAATCTCATAACGAAGTAGTAGTATTTTGGGTGTTAAGAGAGATCCTGTTATATTGTTCTCTGAAATATAAAATCAGATTAAAGACACAGGACACTTCTCGAGCAGTATAAACCTCATAATTACACCACTAGATTAATAAAGTATTATGAAGTTACCGCCCAAGTAACTGATGCCTCATTATTTTATTGGCATAAAAAACGTCCATTTATCGTTGGTGATGTTTCTTCTCTATGCTTTAAATCCATACTGAATTTAAACCCAATTAAACAACTTGAGCTAATCCTTGGGGGAGCAGTTTTTCAACACAGAACAATTCAAACCGCCCACACAAATATCCGCCCCATGACAGAATGGGGTGGGTAGTGTTAGGAACCACAGCGCTACAGGAATAGAGAGGGTTTAATGACGGTAATCTCTTTTCCTTTGTCTTTATTAGATTGTTATGTAATCCTGGGTGACGTTTTAGTATAATGGATGCATAGATGGAAACTGGAAATGAAAGGTAAAGCAGAGGTAAATGTGGAGAGAATGAGTGAATGAAGATGAGAATATGAACTAGCGTCACAAGGTCCAAAATGAATAAGAAAAGACAGACAGACTTTGCAGACAGAGAATACAAATAACACGGCTGTAACTATTCGAGGTGATTATGTGGGAGAGAAATATGAATTCCTGTTAGTCCAAAGCCCACTCCTTATGTCAGTACCTGCTGAGCTGCTTTAATTAAGGCAGTGTTCTTTCTATTATCTAATTAAAATGAAATGCTGAAATAATTAATGTATGTGAGGAAAGCAAGCAGGTGGAATTTGGAAAGATCGGTTTACGCCATTGAAATTATTATCTGTCTTTTAACATGCATGCACTACATGCGTCATTGTGGCTGTCTATGCCTAACCGCCATTCATTTCATTGAGATTTTTTTAAATAAGCTGTTTGTGACATTTCCAGCAACAGAGAGTGAATTATGATTCACCCACCATGCGGTACATGCACAGCAACAAATGGCAGTGAAAGCAAGCAAGTAGTGGGTAAATAATTCTAACATCAAGCACTAAAGTCACATACCCTTTGTGGAATCAGTGACAACCAAAACAGGGCAAAACAAAAAAGTGAATAAATATTGAATTTGTTGGACATATTTTTTGGGTCAAAGGTCAAGATTGGACTACACTCTGCAGCTACATGCGGTAGTACACAATATAGCTGTGCCTTATTATGATGTGAGGAAACAGCGTTAGTCAGCGTTATCTTGTCAAGGGACACTGAATAACACAGCAAGTCTTTTCTGGTGGCGGTCCATTTATTTTGCAATATTCTACCTGTATACAAACTGCAATAGATGATGCAAAAGCAGCTTCATGTGCAGTCTTCATCAACACCCGAACCTGCCACACCAGTTGCTCGAGGAGAAAAGCCTAGCTGAAAAGCCCATGCTACTTGTTGCCAGAGCAACGCTCTCCCTCTCTCACATCCTTTCACCAGCTATCTGCCCGTCTGCTCGTTTTTTTTGGTGTATATTTCACTCTCGCGAGACTGCAGCGTGCACTTATCGGACCGCTCTGATTCGTATCGCGAGAGCATAACCCAGAGGAGTTCGAGAGGCGGTGACCTCATCGTCGTCGCGAGGCGGAGCGAACCGCTGCAACTTTTGGATGAACTTCTGATTAGAACAAACCGAGAGGCGGTCGGTCGGCGGAGTGCGCGGACAAAAACAGTCACAGAGGTGGAGAGATTCCGAGGGGTTTCTGCTCCGAAGTCTCCACGTCGGTTCGTTTGTATCTTTAGCGGCCGTGACGGTTTGTGTATGCCGGCTGACCGAGCAGCGAGAGCGTTATTTTTCCTCTCGAAAACGCCGACAAGGTGGACATTAATAAAGGTGAGTGCGCGCGCGCTCTCTCTCTCCTCCGTTGGTCTGCGGACCGACACACAGCCGATAGCTATCAGCGCAGTTAATTTTCGGGTTAACGGTCAACTTGTGAATGGTTCATTCGTTATCTGTGCATTTCAGTGTGAATACGTGCGCGTGAGCCGTTACAAAGAATGCAGGTAACAAAAGTTTTGCGAGCGTCATGTCTCACCCGCCGCCTTATTTTCTAGCTAACGTCTGTTTTCTATACGAGCTCTTTCATCAACCACGTCGTTGGCTAAACATTGCGTTTTTTCGCGCAACCGTCGATGCCCCCTCTCTGCAAGACGACCCACAGTTTGAATTATAGACACACTTAAATAAACCGGAAACTGCAACAACAACAACAACAAAGTCCATCAGATAAAAGGTAATTGTTGTTTGGTTAGGTCGCTGCGTGTCTGCTGTATAATTGGGATGGCTGGCTGCAGTCGTTCTCGTGGGTTTCCTGTCCATCTCAACCTCGCTGTCCATCCTTTACTTGTGAACGACGACACTTCTGGTGAAACGGCTCTTTTTTTCCCCCCTTCTTCTGTTTAAGCTTTTCGTGCACCAGTCACGACTGGTGGAATTTGTTGTCATGCATTGCTGTCCTTTTGCATGGGTTGTTTGGACCAACTGTGAAGTGTGGATCCGCATAGAAATCCTTCAGTGATGTGCGACTGTGTGTGTGTGTGTTTTTTTTTTTTATTAACAGGGAAAGTTTTCTGAATTGTTTCTCTGCAAACCAGACGTCTCTGTTATTAAAACGTATTAATCGTGCACACAATCCGTTGCAGACTACAATAGTGCACTTGCCTCGGAACTTGCAGGAAATCAAATGTCAAGTTGAGATATCATTTCTACCCAATGCTCTGCCAAAATCAGTCTCATTAATCAAAATGGCCGTCTATGTAGACTACTCAGATTTGAGTAGTGATGTAACTATAGACACAAAATGAATACGCTATTCTTTTGAGTAAAACTCAATAAAGCTTTAGGTTCAAGTACTTACTATAGTTAGATTACATGCAAGTTTGTTAGTCCATGTGTCTAAGCTCTCCTCTGCTCTAATGACACCCTGAGAGGGATTCTTATTGTAAGTACCCTTCTCAACCCTTACACATTCTGCCACCTCAACCTGTGGAGTCTGTCCCCAGGCTACCAGCTTCAGCCTTCCAGGGGGCTTGCACCCCCTCCCCTTTGACACGTCCTAAATGGACATGTCAAAGAGATCTCATCTCTATTCATTGGGTGCTCACGGTGGGTCAGATTCTCAACCTAAAACACAACAGCAGCATCAGAGATATATATTCTCTCCAAGACAGCATTTAAACCACTTTGTCTGCTTTGCTTTGGCCACTGCAGCCGCTTTGTTGACCCCCCCCCCCCCCCCCCCCCCCCCCCCCCCCAAACTCACATTTCGGTCACACATCTCCCATGCAATCAGCCCTCCCTTGGCGGTGCTTGTGAATACCAAGGCTGAGCAGATCTGGAGGTTTCATTTACAATATTAAGTATGCTATTGAAATGGAGTGTGTAGGTGAAGGCACACATGTTTTTGTAAGACTTGTATCTATACTGATTTTAAAGGGGAGGGGGGAAAAAAGAAGGAGGGAATGAGAAAATTGTCAGGTTTGCTGAAAGATTTTCAAAGGGATTTTGGGATGTAGAGTAGCTGAACCATCTCTAGTGTTCCTGGAGTTAGCTGAGAACTTGTCTTCGGAAGGGTTTCAACCCTCTCCAGCGTAAGCGCACTAGGGTCTCTTATTCTGAGTTTCAAAGGAAGATTTTCCCAGGACTTTAGTTGGTGCTTGCAAGCAAAATATTTAGCTTTAAGTTTGTATCAGATACTCTGTGATCGTGGATGCGGTCACTCTTTAAAAAACCCTCTAATGTGTAGCCTAGGCCTATCTGGAACAGGCAAGACTTTTGGCAGAATGCACACAGAGAAATTTGGCAAATGCAAAGTCAGGAAAAAGAGGACATTTCAATTTCAAAGCTAGCTGGGCAGCTTGCACCGCTCGCTGTCTACATGCAATGCATTGCGCTGACAGGAGCTGGAAATGGTGTCCTACCTGTTTACGATCTCCCACGCTAGCCCCCCCCCCCCCCCCCCCCACACACACACACACCCTTACTTAGCTAGGTGGCTACTTTCTATCATCTCTGCCTCGTCTTCCCTCTCTGTCTCACTTCTGTCGCCGCTTCTTTACTCTCCACCTCCCACGATGTCCTCCTCCCTTCTGCCAGCCGACACTGACAGTGCCTTTTACACTTGTCTTGTTTCCTTCCTGTTGTGGAAAGCATATCGAGACTCTGAAATGTTCATTTCAGTCAAAATCCCTAACCTTATCTATCCTTCTGTCTTTCTCCCTTTCCCCTTCCCTGGTTTTAATTTCTCCTTTTTCTTCTCTCTGTGTTTCTCTTTCCCACCCCTTCTTTTCAGTCTCCCTGCATGCTGGAGATTGGAATGTGAGTTCTCTCTGTTAAGGTCTTGGGGTGGTCTGTCTCATGAGAAATACCAGATCAAGAAATATGTGTTAACAGTGAATAGCTCACACGGCGGGGCAGGATTATTTAATACAACTACCATGCCTTGGTTAATCAGGGTTTTCCATAAATAGAAACATTTCAAAGGTGGCCTTCTTACGCAAATATTGTCTCGATTTTTGTTTGGTTTACCGTAACCTGAACATAATGACACCTATTTCAAAAGTGTTATGTTAAATGCATCACTGCCAACTGCAAAAGCAGAATCCCTCTAGGACGGCTCGTGGATGCTATGCCAGGTAATTGGTTCTGACCATGAGAAGCATAATTCACCTTACAAATGGGTCATGTCTCAAGGCGACTGTGGCTCAGTAGAGAGCAGGGTCGTCCTTCAATCAGAGGATTGGCGGTTCAATCCCCGGCTTGCCCATGTCGATGTGTCCTTGTGCAAGAAAGACGCTTAACCCCAAATTGCTCCCTTAGCTTTGCCTATGGTGTATGAATGTTAGTTACTTACCATCAGTGTATGAATGGGTGAATGATGACAAGTAGTGCTAAAAGTGCTTTGAGTTGTCGGAAGACTACTCAAAAAAAAAAAGAGACGCTCAATACAAGTACAGGTCCATTTCCCACGTCTCACAGTGAGCAGAAAACATAAAAGGTCTGGAAATTATAGTCTGTTATTGATCAACAAGTTCCCCTCAAGTGGCCACTCACCTGTGAATAAATTGCTGAAAACAGGGCGATCGAACTGCTTGCAGAAACAAATGTATACTTGCTCTTAGACAAAGAAAATATAAAGCTGCAAACTCATAACTGATGCTCGTGAGTTCATTTACAAGGACATCAACGTAGCAGTCTTTGGAAATGCCCTATTGTTGATTCCGCCCCCCTCATTAAAGTTGAACATATACTTTTTTTTGGGTCTTTTGCTTAAGCAACAATATTGAGTTGCACTATGAATGTGCAAACAAAAGTTAGTTTATGAAATTTAAGCAACTTCTATCATTCAAACATAATTACAAGTAGATCGAGTCGATTCTTAAATGCAGGAAAAAGCTGATTTGCGGTGTTTATGACCTGCTTTACTTTTTGGATATGCCGTTTTTTTACCACACCATAATTTAATAACTATTAAGAGAACATAATGACGTGTGATTTGATGGATTACATTGTTGGAATATGTTCTTTTAATAGCAATGGGTGATGTGCTGTTCTCTGGCTTATGACTGTCCATGATTACTTCTGTTTTCTGTCCTGTTACATTGTTAAATGACACTTCTACAAACCATTAGTGTTGATGCATATTCCCGGGGTGAGTAGGATCCTAAAGTGTGCGATTTCATAAATGTATAATTACGTAGCTGAATTATTTGGAAGAGAGAACGTTAAACCGGTATGTTAATTAAAGTAGTAGTTACATTATGTCTTGTATTCTTGACAAATAGCTGACAGTGTTGCATTATATGTAAGTCGGAAAACCTTTTGTGGGGCAAAATTAACTAAAAACAGGTCGATATGACGTGAATGCCACTTCTTGCTGTTTATGGAACCGCAAAGGCCTCTTACCAGAAAAAATAATGTGTTGAATGCTTTTGGAGTTTTCATGAAGTGGAGAATTGCTTTCTGTAAAAAATCTTTCTTCTTTACATTATTATCAGTAATTAATGATATGCACACATATATTTTCAACAAAAGTAGATCAAGTCTCAAGTGTATGGATTCTTTCTTTGAAACCATGATGTACGTGCCAGCTTGACTGGCAGACATCTGACACCAGTTCAACCAATAATGATTGTTTGTAAAATGTCCCATTTGTGCCAACCTCAAACATTATCAACACATATGGTCTATTTCACCACTAGGATCCTCATTTTTTCTGTGCATTTATATTTATGATAATACAGCCAGGTGACCATGTAACCATTCTATTAGTGGGGCAATGGATCCTAAAACTCAGTTAAAATCTTGTCACAGATCGGATCAGCACAAATTAAAAAAAGTTATCAAATATAACTTAGAGATCCCTGATCACATCTTTTTTGTGGCTGATACTGATTATCGATCATTGATGTTCCATATTGGCAGATACAGATCCCTTTGACAATTTTTTCCGTCCCAAAAATCCTTTCAGCTGCTCTGAAGTCTGTGTAAACCATCACAACTTTTACTTTGTTTTATTGTTTCTTTCTTAATTAAAAACACACAATTCAAATAAAAAGAATATAAAAGTGTAATTTATTGATAAAAACAAATATTGTCATTAGTAGTTTTAATGCACCAGTTAATTTTAAGCTATTCCACCTGAAGTGAGGCGACTTAAATGTATTGGACCCCTATCTCTTATTCAAATGTCTCCCCTTTGTCTGATGAGAAAACTTCTTAATTAGGGCTGTAACATTGGATTATAGCACGTTAAAACAGAATGGATTATATAAAACAGCCCAGATTTCAGTTGTGACAGATGAGCAACAATTCTATAAAAACACCATGAAACAATGAATAGGCAGGCTAATCCATGCAGAAGTAAACAGATGGAACATACTGTACAGATGGAGAGCCCCGAGAGAGAGAGAAAAGCCTATTATGAGAATCATGCTTAAATCTTGTCAGCATTAGCTAGCAATTCTTACAATAGCACAAGCCAGGGTGGACCGTTATCACCAGATAACATCTAAACCTTTATAAAAAGATGGAAAGACTATGAACTCCATGTGGCTATATTGGACAACATCAACAGAAGCACCGTATCAACTTTTCTGATACCAATTGCGACACCTCAACTCTGTATCTGCCAATACGAGACCTGAAGATACTGGTGATACAAGTAAAGCTAGATGGTTCACAACTTAAATCCAAAGTCATACACACTCCCTCTAGTCTGTTAAGGACACACACACATTGGAAACTCTTTGCCCAAGTACAGCGTCACCTTTTGAAGTTTATTTTTTCTTTACCTTGATGTGGCCTTCTTAGACCACTTTTAGGGTGATTCATTGATCCATAATCACTCTGTTATTCTGCTCCTGGGATATAATGTACCATAGGTCTGACACAGCTCAGCAAACACATAGAATACATATTGGAATACTATGCTATTGAATAAATGTAGGATTGTTATAACATTGTTCTTCTTGACCCTTAAACGATACATTGCTCTTCTTAACCTCTAAGATGCTCTGACATGCTTGTAAAGTGTACGCTGTTGTGACCACTTTATATTTAATAGGAACAAAAGGCAAAACTAAATGCCTGCGGGCGAAAATTATACAAATGCTACTCGATTCTGTGATTTAGTTGTGATTTGTTGTAAATTCAGTCAAGTGCAGGTTCATTAATCTTCATCAGAAATGGATTTGTGTGCGAAGCGGATGGTCGTCTCAGGATGTTTTCCTCCCTTAGACCCCATGATGACACCACAAGAACATGACTGTGCACGAGAACTGTACATCTTGCCAAGATTCCCAGGGACTCTTCACGGAGCGCTCAAATTTCGGTCTTGCTGGATGACTATCTGCGATCTGAAATGTATGCAAGCTAGGCTATTTGTCAGGAAATAATATAGCTCAATGTGACGAAAATGTGATTTGGCCTTTTTGTCTCGCATAGAATTCAAATTTGGTAACTTGACCATCGTCCACCAGAGTTACTGGTGACCTCGTACTCATCGTCCCACGACTGCTCATTCTCTCGGATGGACATTCGCTAACGTTATGCCGGGCTTGCAATACTCCAGCGGAAACCCTGAAGAGTAAAGTTATGCCAGGCAGACACACAGCTGACAGCCCGCAGCTGTAGTCGTTGATGCAGAGGGTGAGTGGCTGCACGTGTCCACGACGATGGCTGCTAACTCTTCCGGGTTGTCTAGAAGTTGCAAAACTTCTCGCAAGATGGTTAAGATTAGGCATTGACCTTGACGGTTAAGGTCAGGTCTTCAGGAAGCAAGTAGATCAAGAATCGAGCGTTTTTGTATGTTTTCCCAACTTACGGGTTACCATCTAGACACAACCACTCTCCTGGACAGGCAAACTGGGGACTGAGTTGCTGTTTGAGTTTTTCTTTTTAAAATCTGAGTTCAACACCAATGTGCAGACTGTCAGCCAGAGATGTACACATGTAAAATAGTGAGTGAAGATTAATGTGAGAAGAAAAATTACAAATGGCAAGATGCAATTTTGAAAAAAGCTTTCTATTAAGAGATTAAAGCGTTATGTGACTTTGGATTTTTACCTCAGGGAAATCTTAACTATTAAAGCCCTCTCTGGACGAGATTAGTTTTCTCAGAGATGTTGTGCGATCTTGTTTGTCTGAAGCTCCCTGCCCACATCTCTGTTAAGTGGAGCCCTATATGCCCTCTGTTTGTTTTGTCATGCTTGTCTGCCTTTTTTATGATTTTAGAGAACCTTTTAACTGAAATAATTTAAGTAGAGGCCAACTAGACATCTTGTGATTTGTAAAACATGTTTAGCTATTCCATTAGCTCTGAATGTAAAAAGTTCTGTGGAGTGCAACAGAATAATCGTAAAGATTTTGCAAATGTGACTAGATCTCCATTTACACAAACATAAGAAAAGAGGCTGACACTGCTCATCCAATAGACTTGTAATTTCAACTGCTTTAAGTATTACAGGCACTAAGCTGTGTTCTTTGTGTAGCTAAGTGTTAAAAGGCTACTTATTTTCAACTAGCATGCTGGTGATGCATTTACACAGACTATCCCGGGAAAGTGAGGATTATTACTAATCACGTGTTCTAATTTTGCACCGACTAACAGACCAATCCAGTTATCCAAGGAGCACGGCTAATTTGTTGTCACACATGTGCCCCCGGAACATTTGACCCATCCTCATGGGACTGTGTTGTCGTCCAAGCATTCGGATGGCATGAGACATGCACTCACTTTGTTGCTGGAATTACTCAGATAAAGAAAGAAATAAGAGCATGGTTAATTGTATTTCATAAAGCATGCAGTTCATTTGGGGAAAAGAGCATTTCTGTCTGCTGCATGTACTGTAGAATCTATGTTCATGATTGATGAATGTAACAGACTCGATCTGATACTGGTTATTGTTTTGCTGTTGTAACCTATGTCTCTCCTTTTTGAGTGTGCTCCAACAATATGACCATCCTCCTGAATCGTTGATGTATTAGTATAATCAAGTATAATAATTAGTATAATCAAGCATTGAAATTCAGTCGGCATACTTTTACCCAGTCAATTAATGGTTAGATTCTGACATGTGTAGGTATTTAACAGGCTGTGTCCATGTTTTGTAAAATGTACAATTTCCTTAACAGACGCATGCTTCTCTCATATGTCGCTGTAGGGAACCGTCTTCTGGCGACAGTCACAAGTAGGCACAGGATGAAAGGAAAACATATCCTGGTCAATGTTCATCACTGTCTGGATGGAGTCGCCTCTCTGATCTAAAGGGAACTGTTACTACTTGAAGTTTGGGAAAGCTGTCATCTGTTGACCGTAAGTTTCCTTTAATAATCAAGTGCTGCATGCAGAATATTAAAAAAATCTGAAAGTTTTGACGCAGCTGCCCTTTTAATGCGATGAAGAAGATATGAGGAATGTTGTCTTCTTCTGTGTCATACCACACTTTGCAGATTCGCCACAGCATGAATAAGTGCCTCAGAGAGAGAAATCTGGCTTTAAAGTGAACAGGTTTTAGGGTCGTTTCCCATCATTTGAAATTCATTCATTAAGTGTACTGTAATTGACCGTCTCTGTGATTCTTACACTGTCAGTTTGAGTTCTCTTCCTAAGCCACAGCAAACCAAACCAGATAATCTTGTGGCAATATTGATGTTTCTGGTAATGCGGCGGCCTGGGAGGGAACCGCATTACCAGAAAGACACTGCAACACACATTTTAAACATGTGATGTTGTAAAGTTATGTTTATTATAAGTGACGCTTTTTAAACAAAGAGCTTTTTTTTCTTCTTCTTTTAAACAATATTTTTTTAGGCGGTTTCTTGGTGCTACTGCTAACAAGCAATGCTCCTCATCAACTCTACCAGAGTCATTATGAACCACCTTTGTATAATTCAAAAAATACCATGACCATAGTTGATTATTGTTGTCCGGTTATAGATTATTGACCTCACCAGGGTTAGTTTCTAAAGCCCCTGAAAAATTGTGTTCAAATCTCTGTAATATTCATGATTTAAAGTTATTTTCTGTTATTTAACAAGAGTTTGTTTGAATTGTGCTTTTAACTTACTACAGCCTGCTCTGAATATTTGCTAAGAGCATAGTAAAGGCTTCAGCCTCCTACGACCTTGAACTGAGTATGCAGCAAATGGTTTTACGGATGTTTCTTATTGCTGCCTTGCTAACAGGGACACTTTTTCTGTTTGGCGGTTGGTGGTGCGTTTGTGTTGAAATATCCAGTTCAGTAAATGGTACAACTATTTATGTGATCACAAACTGGTACAAAAGTATTATTGTACAAAATGACATGAATCTGGATTAAAGACTGCTGTAACAAAAGTTGCATTTGGTAAACGGTTGGAAAAAAACGAGGCATATTGATTTTCACGAGTGTCATTTCATTTAGAAAAAGGTTGCAGCACTCGCTCATTGTGCCAAAGAGAAAATAGCTCTGGTGTATCCTCGTAATGAAAGTCGTCTTGCCTGGGTTTTGGGAGGCGAGGTAAATGCATGAATCCATCTTGGTGCTCTGAGAGCAGCAGCAGCTTTTGGCTGAACCTTCAACAGTTGTCCTGCTTTGCAGATCCATGAACTGACACAAAGCCAGACATGATGCTGATGGCGGTGCATTCCTCACTGACGCTCGTTCGGCTCTGTTCAGGACTGGACTTTGTTTTTGTATTTATTTCCATTTGATTTACTTGTATTTGTGGGAACAAAATTATACCGTCTATAAAATGTCTGACAATACTGAAAAATAGCCTTCCCAATTTAGTTCTCATGCAATGTTATTTACCAATAGTTAAAAACCTTAAAGGCATTTAATTTACAAATGGCAAAAATAGTAGATCGTAACTTTTTAGAAACCGCCTCATGTCGGCATTTTGATTGACAAATCACTTCAACGATTAATATGTAGGGTTAATACATAATTGAAGCTATCGATCCATTTTCAGTTCAACAAAAAATTGATTCAGCAGTTTATTCTGCTGATTCCAGTGCTCAGTCTACAAACATAAACTAGGCTAAACGATGGGATTCATATGTGCCTGCAGATTATTATTTATTTATTTATCTTTACCATAGAAATGAGGTCACAGTGCCAGGCTTACAACATCTGGCGGGCAGGTGGTGGAAGCAGAAACCAAAACAGGAAAGTGGCCTGTCATGATCCTCACTGCAACCTCTCTGCTCACTGTGCTCATCCATGAAGGGGAGTGTTTTGGCCTTGAGAACCAGAGTTGACTTTCCATTGTTTGCTTTAATAGATTTCAGGTTCACGGCTTTGTAAAGACCAAATGTTTGGTAGACGTGCATCAGCCTTTCTCTGCGTTCATCCCATGATGCTTTCAGCTGGGCGTTCAGTGGCATGCTGCAGAATGTGTGAGAATGCTGTGTGTGCACAACAGGGATGACCTCATTGTTTTCAACACGATAAAGTGTGTGTGTGTGTGTGTGTG
Organism: Cyclopterus lumpus; assembly: GCF_009769545.1. NCBI lineage: Eukaryota > Metazoa > Chordata > Actinopteri > Perciformes > Cyclopteridae > Cyclopterus > Cyclopterus lumpus. The sequence goes on from NC_046989.1 coordinate 15,670,085, forward strand.
TGTGTGTGTGTGTGTGTGTGTGTGTGTGTGTGTGTGTGTGTGTGTGTGTGTGTGTGTGTGTGTGTGTGTGTGTGTGTGTGTGTGTGTGTGTGTGTGTGTGTGTGTGTGTGTGTGTGTGTGTGTGTGTGTGTGTGTGTGTGTGTGTGTGTGTGTGTGTGTGTGTGTGTGTGTGTGTGTGTGTGTGTGTGTGTGTGTGTGTGTGTGTGTGTGTGTGTGTGTGTGTGTGTGTGTGTGTGTGTGTGTGTGTGTGTGTGTGTGTGTGTGTGTGTGTGTGTGTGTGTGTGTGTGTGTGTGTGTGTACCTTCTTGTTTACAAAGGTTCCTTCAATATTTACTCAGGGTTAAACTGGTTAATGATTATTTGGACAGGCAGGATTGGACGTTTTGGGCTCCAAACACTGGTATGTGGTTGCAGAGAAGCCAGCTTCAATGTGCTTTGTTGCTGATGTCAGTTAGTGAATGCAATCCTGAACTTCTGCTCAGGCGGCCTGTAAACTAGACCTTGGTGATATGGAGGAAATCGCATATCACCATCAATTTGACCAAATACCTTGATACAGATCTTGCAGTGATTTTGTAGGGTTGGCTATTGGGGCGGTCAATAAATATTTACACAATGATTCTTGATAAAGACATTATAAGTAATGTGGATATAAAGTTAAATGCAAATAATAGAACAGCTAGAGCAGTCTGGTAAGTTCAGAAAATGACATCAACCTTACTATAATGCAGCCTTTAAATCCAGGAAAAAACATTTTTGTTTCACAATATCGATATATTGCCCAGCCAACTGTAGACGGAGAGAAAAATAAAAGTTGTACTTTCATTTCCAATCACAGACTCGCAGTGTGAAGATGGCCTGTATTTTAGTCTTATGATTTCTGTCTTTTAGATTAAAAGACTTGATTAATCTATAAGTCGATAACTGATTTATCATTTCAGATGGGTTTGTTTTGGGAACTATTCAAGCTATTTCAAACATTTTCTGCTGCCTTTTTTTTTTTAATATGAGCTTTAGCTGCTTTTATCTCCATATTGCTTTTATCAAAAGGAGCAATATGTCGCTCTGATAAATCTATGATGGGACATTTTTCACTGTTGGCAGTTCATTCATTAATTAGTAGTCACAGCCCTTAAATGTGTCAACGTGTATTTTATACTATCACAATGTTCACAAACCCAGATTTTGTGTCACCTAGCAGTAACCTGTCTTTTATTTTCAGCTAAAAAAACCCCCCAAAACAGTCTTGACTCATGGAGCAAGTGATCGCCGACTTGTCTGTCAGAAAACCTTCGTGCTCTCCTCCATGCACATCTGTTGCCTCTGCATCTATTCCTGCCTCGTTACCCAGTCACTCAAATTGAGCGGGCTGCTCTATGGCGTTGGAGTGCTTTTAAAGGGTCATCGGAGGCAACTTACACACAGAGCTTTGATCCATTCCAGTGGTGTTCTGACAACTTCTACCTAATGCCTCCGCTGGGTCGCTCCAGTTTAGAGGAGGAAGGCTCGATCAGTGGTTTATGGATGGGACTCGTGTGAGCTTAAGCAAGCTGTTTTTTATTTGGAAGTAACTGGCGCATGGGAGGAGAGTTGATTGCCCTAGTGGTTCATTTTAATGACGGCAGGACAGTTTAGAAATAAAGCATCTTCAATGTGTGCCCACAGGGTTGTTTTCAATGAAGAGACTGCCTGAAGCCTTTTGACATCTCATAAAGCACTTGTGGGGGGAGGAGGCCATGCCACGGTCGAGGAGTCGAGGAGAGGTTGAAAGGAAGGGTCTCACTTGAGCTTGTCACTGGCAAACTGGTTTGAAAGAAATGGCCTTTTTTGTTGCTGTTATACTTTGCAGTTAGTAAGAGAACAGCTGGGGGTATGATATTGCTTCATGGATTCATAAAGTATCAGGTTTGTGGCTGTGTGTTGAAATATATCCATGATTGTGAGAGGCCAGGTGTACAGATTTAATGGGATATCAGATGACTTGAATAGCATGATTGTACTTGGACGTCACAATCTTCACTCTGTATGAAAAGAGTATCCAGAAGGTTGTAGCTCAAAGCACCACTGGGCTTGCTTCCTGCTATGAGATTCAATAAGCTAATGTTGCCAGGCAACAGGTGCAATTCCACTTTTAGCAAGTATTGCTTAGTAACAACATTTGTGTCCAAGATGTAAAGGTAGGATCAATGATTAATAAAACACTGGAATCTAATCACCTAATTTAGGAATTTAAAGCAGCTACTGTGGTAAACCCCAACTGAACGAAGTATACGACTACCTTTTATGTTTTAAATCACACGTTGTGGGGAAAACATGAGCACAATAAGCTGCTGGTCAACGCATCTGGATGCATGGGCTTCATATTATTATAATTTTGTTAAATTTCCAAAGCTGAATCCTCCACAAATATCCCCACAGGTTGTGTCAGAGCTGGAGCACTCTTGTATCACAATGCACCTCAGCCTGCAAATGGCCAATGGTGCGCTAGTGGGAGGCGGAGTAGGAGTAGAGGGGTAGTGTGAACAAGGCCTGCGGGGGTGGTGCTGCGTTACATAATATCAGATGAACCCAGCTGTGTGATGTTGTTCAGCCCATGGGTGAAGTGGTGCCAGCCAAGCTGACTGATGAGTCCACCTGCATTCCTCAGAGTGGGTTCAGGATCAGGGTAGAGGTCAATGAACAGATTGACCCTGAAAAGACTGATCACATGTAGCCAGTATGGATCAAAGGCAAATTCAAATGGGCAAAACATGAAACGGCAGCACCGTCATCCTCTCTTCCGGCACGGTGTTGCCATAGCAACACGGTTGTTGTGTTGTCAGAAACCTTGGAGTGTAATGATAATGCAGGGTTCTAACAACGGTAATTAGAAGCCTTTTTTCTCTCTCCCTTTTTCCTTCTTTTTTTCCCATCTACAGCTTCTTTCTGTAGCACTTTCATTTCAGTGGAGCAATGCACCAAGAACAAATACCCTTTCATGTATTGTAGAAACAGGCAGCTTACACTAGTTAGCACTATCTTCTCCCCTTGTGTTGGCAATTTGTTACACAGGGATTGTGGACAGGAACCTCTGTGAAGACTCAGTTAGTGTTAATTTCCATTACTTGCAGAGTCGGCCAAATGAAACTAACATAAACCTTGAAAAAAGACAGAATAATATGCTGCAGGTGTCTTCCAGGAAGGGGCCTGTCACCCTGCATGCACTATTTAAAAAGCCTGTATCAGAGTCACTATCATTAAAAGCTCATCATGTTGCTCTCTCAGACCTCTGTAATTAAAGGAAGAGGCATCTGTGCTTTAATTGGTCTCTGATAGGGCCTTAAAGCTAGACACATAGACCATTTAATAGAAGTTTGTTTTGAGCAAACACAAGCTGAAACTCAAGCTCCCCTTATACACATCCGTCATTGAGGGACTATAACCACTGAAAGAAATGTCAGCAGCACTGGTGGCTGTGATGTAAAAGAAGAAAAGTTTTGTTGTAAAGCAATTTGTTATCAGCCAAATTAAATAAAGCTTTGCGTTTTGGTATACATTTCTGGCGTGCCTGTTGTATTGATTCAAATTGTATAGAGTAAAGTCGAAGATTTTCAAAGTTGCCAGTTGATTATCACATTTCTGTCTCCAATGTGATTACAACTCTCTGGTCCACTAAGTCCACTATACACAATGTATTTGAGGTTGAACTCCATTTAAGAGAAACAAATGTTACCACACAGACAGGCCTCAAGTGATGGATGGATGGATGGATGGATTAATTCGTTAAGCGCTGCCTGAAAACACCCAACAGGAACTTCTCTTGGTTTCCCCCAATCCAGCCTCTTTGGACATCAATTGTTGGCCCTTTTAACAGGTGGAGAAGGTGGAGCCATTGGCGCTGTATCTCTGCACTCAAAGCAGTTTCTGCATTTCAGCCCTCAAATGGGTTGGATCAATTGAGGAGGTGGGGCACAGAGGGAGACTGGGCGGGAGAGTTGGATGGCCACAAAAAACGACATAGAGATACATGGATAGCAACAGGACTGGGTAGACTTGATGCAAATGGATAGCGATAAGCAGGGGAAGGAAGATGGAAGACAAAAAAGAAGGAATGAAAAGACATTTAATCTGTACAGGGGGAAAATGCAGAGGGTTTATATATATATATATATATATATATATATATATATATATATATATAAAGGTAGGGAGGGAGGGAAAGGTGGACCTCAAGAAGATCCTTCCCCCGCACTTAATTGTTTTGTTTTGCCAGGAAAAGCCCCAGATGCCTGTAGTCAAGCAACGACTCGACCCTTTCTTTGGTTGTGAGCTGCCGGGCTGAGGGCACTGCACAGAAAGCTTACCAGTAAGCCTTTTATTCAAAGTCCTTTTCTCTGTTTTGCCCCCTTTGGGAGGCGCAAAGCCTCACATCTGTCAGTGTCACAGGGCTTGCTGTCTGCAGCCCTATCCTCCTTCCATCCCTTAAAACAGAGATTACCCAGGAACCCCTGCACACTGTTTCTCAGGGCCATTAAACATGCAGTTGTCAATCGGTCTCCCTCGTCTTATGCCCGATGGCCTCTCAGCTGGTTTAGCCCTAATCAATACAACTGCAGATTTTCTAACTTGTTGGTCTCCAACCATAGAAATGTCTACGCATAGTTAAAACCTGCACAATGAATTCTTCAGATTAATTCACCTTTTTAATTAGCTGCCATTGAGTTTTGTTGGAATAAAATCAAACCAAGTACACGTGGATCTCGTAAGAGGTTTTGGGATCACTGGTGTTTAGTCTCATGGTGTAGCAAACTAGAGCTAGATAAACTATCTAGTATTTTTCCTATACCTATTTATTTATTTATTTATTTATTTATTTCATTACATTTCATTTAGCCGACTTACAATCATACACCGTAGACACAGCTACGGGCAGCAATTCACGGTTAAGTATCTTGCTCAATGACACATCGACTACGACGGGCCGTGAGCGGGGATCAAACCGCTGATCCTCTGATTGAAAGACTGACCTGCTAACCACTGACCTACGGTCGCCACTTATGGTTCTCTATGGAAAAAAAGAATCTGGAGTATTTTCCAAAACTGATGTTGTGAAGAGTCACTAAAAGAAGCACCATTTAGTTAAGCCTGCGTTGTCCTGCACATCATGGCTTTGCCTTGAATTAATTCTGGTGGACTTCTGCTGTTATCTTGTTTAGCTACTGCCTTCCAGGAATAAAAATGCAGAACAACTCCAACCAAAGAGCTACCTTTCTGTTTCGTCAAGACATGGACATTTGTTTAGGCCTTTTATTTACAGTGGAACACTCTCCCCTAAAAACGTGTCAGACATTGTTTGGCTTGCCTGTTAATGATGCTACCTGGAATGGGACTGTCCCTGGTGTTTTGAGATTGTGTAGACCGACGGCACAATAAGGAGAGGCGGGAGAACAAAACACTCGGCTAACTGCTAAGTACTGGGCTTGTGTCTTCAGATGTCAGGATTAAAAGCCTTGGCGTATGTACACTGTTATTATATACACAAATAAACAAAGTATGTGAGTCTTCTTGACAAAATACACCAGACAGATTTTTATGAATTAATTATATCAAGGATTCACAAAGCAACTTTAATGCTGCATAGCTGCAAACTTGTCACCTTTTTTGGAGATGGACCTTAAAATCTTGCCTATTACTTCAAATGTGTGTGGACCAAACTTTAAAATGAAAATGGATCCATATGATTTGTTGGAAATAAATCACCTGTATTAATATCATATAACAATACAAATCTATGTGGTAATTTGTACAGTGCATAAGCTACCTATGACTACTAATCAAACCTGTATTTCCCACATATATTGTATTTATTAAGTAGACATAGTTGTTTGTGGAGTGCCTTTTGAAGACTAGAGTTTGTCATTTTGGCGGGCGCCATCTTGGTTTTTGCAACTAGAAGTGATGCAAGAGGGTGGAGCTAAGAACAATAATGTTAGGATTATCTTTGAACTGAAAACAATATTACTTGTAGTCCTCTACACCTTTTAATTGATTACTGGGGACAGAAGAGTTTCTGATCAAATCAATGATCATTACTTTGTTTTCTTTGTTTAAAAATCAATGAGTTATCTGAATACCAGTTTTACAAGGGATTGATGAGAAGTCTGCAAATGATATGCCCACATAAGATGATAGGGTTTCCAGGTGTTTGTAAACTTGATTTTGAAGTGTTACTGTTGCATCCTCCACACCTTTCTTAGCTATATATGAAAACGATAAAGCTTCCATCTGACCATGGGTTTCAGATTTTTCTGCACAATAAAGGAATTTGCTCAAAATGTTTCAGAATTAGTGAAGTTAAAGTTTTCTGTCTTAAATCATTTAATTCATTGAATTGGGACGATCTATCAGGCTCATTATGTGAAAAAATAAATTTAGATCAATGGCAAACTCTGCTGTTTGTTCATTATCGTCATTCCACTCCATGCCCTCCTTGCATTGTTGTTTTTGAGTAGCTGCTTCACGTCATTCATTCTTCGTAATTTACTTCAAATGCCAGCTCTTTTTCAATTGGATGAAGTTTTCTTTTTGTCAACAGTGACCCAAGGGTATCCCATTATCTACACAGGAGTTGATGTAGTAAGTGACCACTTCGGTACCCATCTTTATACAGGTATTCAAACGCCTCCCAGTCCGTACATTCAAGGTAACCTTGTTACGTCAATCCACCGTAACTCATCCCATACTTTCATTGATCTTAATTTTGCCAGCTGTAGTGGGGTGTAACAAGAGGCAAGCGTCTTCATGGTGAATTGGCTTGGCCATGGCAACCCGTGCCACTGCTGTTTATTGTGTGAACACTAGTAGAGAGAAGAAAATATTGAGAGAAGCACCACAAGAAAACAGCATGTTTGTGTTGTCAGGCTGTTGTGGGCTGGAGTTTTATGGGCTTTGATACAGTAGCTCTGATTTTATAGCTTAATCAAGGTTTTACCACACCGACACCACACAGACCTACACTTAAGATAACTGTTGAGGCTTGTACTTTGCCAGATTGTGAGACAGAGGCGCAGAACACTTTACATTTTCTAAGGAGCCGCTTTGACGACAGAGATTAAATATGAATGCTGCTCCGGGTCTGTTTCAAGGGGTGAGCTGCAGGTGGCTTTTAGTGACACAGAACACACGCACATGGCCGCACACAAATGCACTTGGCTATCTGAATCTTTGATATGTGTGCTCACTGTGAAGTGTAGAAGAGGGGGGGGGGGAAGTGGAGAGAATGAAAAAGGTTTTTCCAGTTGAACTTGTAAACTCAAGTTAGGATTTTACCATTTTCTTTTCTTTCCTGTCTCACTTCATCTGTTTATATTTCTATCTGTAGCACTCTTCTTGACCCATAACCCCTCCTTTGTTTCTCCGAGTTAGCTCGTTTTTCTGGTTAACACGTTCTATTCCTCCGCTCTTCACCTCAACTCACCTTCCTCTCACTCTCTCTCCCTTTCTCCCTTCCCATCCCTTGCTTGTGGACTTTACGTTCTGGTGTGACTTACATAGAGGATCTGCTTCTTTGGTTATGCTTTTTTTCCCTTTGCCACATGTTGTCAATTCCCCTCTGCACACAGATGATTCCCAGGCTTCTTCAGACACACACACACACTTTTCCTTCCTCTGTTACAAATCCTACTCCTCTTTTTGGCTCGATGGTGATACTTGGCTTACCAACCATGTCGCCGCCACAGCACTTAAACTACTCAATACTCACGATTGGCATTAATTCTCTCAATAGGCTCTTGGTTTGTTAACTTGTGGAAATGTGCACATAATTACACAAGTTGCATAGACACTCGCAAGTAAGCACTTATAACCAAACACTTCTAATCACTATAACCATGATGATAGTAAATCTGAGGCTTCTGTGGTTGTTGGATGAACTCCTCCTGGCAAATCAAGAGCTATGCAAATGACTTGGCCTGTCAAAGCTCACTGGCCCTCAGTGCAAAGCAAACACGCATGCCAGGTTTCTCTGTATAGTGGCGGCGGCAGTTGCAGCAGCAGCAGCAGCAGCAGCAGCAGCAGCAAGCCTAATCCAGGCTCCGCTCTGAAGAAGGTTTAGCCGACAAATAGATTTGATACAGCAGCTCCGCTAGCCTGTATCCCTGTTTTCTGAAGGGCTGAAGAGTGTGGGAGAGGAAAACTGAAGCTTATGTCCCCCTGACTGAGGAATGTGAAAATCAGGCAGCTGAGACTTGATAGAGAGCTGTGGTCAAAACAATGAAGATGGGTTTAGAATGAGCATACCGTGAGGATAGGTGGCAAAGGAACAAAGCTGCGTATGCTGGCTCGCGGTGGCTTTGCAATGGATTTGGACTGGAATCCACAGAGAAATTTGAGTTTCTGCAAGTTCTAGCTCTCCCAAACGCCTGCATTGGGCTTTATAGAGTCTGCATCATGTCACACCCCACACTCTATTGACTCACTCCTATAATGTGGAAATAGTTTGTATTGTTAGTTGTTTTTTTTGCAAGCATATTTTGGTTGACTCAATGGAATTACTTGTGAAAGAATGCGCAAGCGAATAGTCGGAATCATTATTCTCCCTTGTCTGTATTGCAAGAGGCACACACTTCCATTAGTCACCATGATTCGACCAAGACAGGAAAAAGTTTTTTTTTTTTTTCCAGTCTCTCATGTCATCCATCATTTGTTCCTCAGAGCATTATTTTGGAGAGACTGGTATAGTGAAATTATGGTATCAAGGCCAGCCTAACAACCATATAGTAGGATCCTAAAGTGCTAGAATTGTTTGAGGTCTGTCTGGATGAAGAAGCTGAACCACTTGGATATAAACAATGATGCTTTTTACAACTGTTGTGTCTTACATTTACACTTTGCTTAAAGGTTTGCCATTGTTATTCTTTTTAAAATAGTTAGTCAGTCAGCTTCCATGAAACATTAATTTTCGAAGCTTTAGATTCATACAAGTCTGCTGCACTTTATCACTTTGTGCTACGAACTGCCATTGTTGTCAGTTTCATTGATCCTCACCTGGGAAGAACCACAGCCATCAATAGCTGACTGGAAAGAGAACTAGCTCCTTGAATCCTCTTCTACATTCTTGTGCGTCCTGCCAGACATCTGGATGTTGTCTCTTTTACAACCTGCAACTTGAGCTCATGCTCTCTGAACCCAGTATACCACGGACAGCGTGATTTTTATTGTCACGCTGTCTCCAAAGCAACTTTGACAATGTACATATTCTTCTCAATCACAGCTTTGATGGAAAATGCTTCAAATCTACAGTAATAATACATCATTTGCAAGAAATCAACAATTGGTCTTGTAAGCTTTACACTTATGGATTGTTTTGCAGATTGAATTTGACATTTGGTACTTTACTTTACTTGGTGGACATAGTCTCTCAATCCAAGGTAATATGTATCTTAGAGGCCAGAATATGTTTTGATAATCAAAAAACTTCCAGATCGATCCATCTTTTTTTTAAAAATATTTCTTAATTTCAAAGTAGCAGGAAGATGCCTGTGTGCCTTGCTTCATAGGCTGTTGAGAAGCTTGTGGCTTTGGCCTAAGACATGAACTCTCCTGGCACCCCGCACAATGGCTTTACCAGCTTTGACCTGTTTGGCCCTTCTCTTTTTCTTCCTTTCTCAGTTTTTCTCTGCTCTCCAAAAACCTGCATTGCCTTCTCATTTCTCTGCCCTTCCCTGAAACTATTTGGATTTATCCTAGCTAGCAGTCACAGTATTGGTCATAGTAAAACTTCTGCAGTCCTGTACTTCCCCGGACAAGATTGAATAAATTATGCCGTTTTCCTTTTAATGCTTTAAAGTCCATTGCATTTCTTACAATACATATCTGCGTACAATTAATCATGTGTAATACAGAATTTAGATAATGTTGAATTAGTTTCACCAGGTTTCCTAGCCTGCTGAGCAGCCGTCTCTTCAGAATCACACACGTTTTTTTGTATTTTCTTCCGAACTCTGAAACAAATCTTTTCAAACTGGTCTTTTTGGTATTATATCCAACTCCCCTGTGTCGTGTGGACCACCAGACTGAGGCCACACTTTATAAATGTGTTGGAACAGGACTCGCAATCATTAACTAGTATTATTAACAGAGCATGATTAATGGACAAGTTCCTGTGAGCGTGTGGCCTTGGGAAGCCAATCAAAGTTAAGACCTGCAGCAGTAGTCACCACCCAGTGGATAAGTGGTAGGGTGGAACAACAGGTTTTCCACTTAGTTAGTGTACTGTAGGTCTCATTCCAGTTGGTATGCTCATTACAATTACGTGTTTTCTTATTATTTGCAAAAAATCGTTATTTGTTTAAACTCTTTCTTTAAAATCTGCAGTTTGGTTAATGTTGAAATGATAATCTTTGTAACATTAACTGAGCAGATTTCTTGTCCCGAAAACCTCAGAGTTCTGTAACAGGGTTAAAGCAGGCTGTACTAGCCTAAGATAACATCTGCAGATCTGTCCAGTAGGGGAAGATGAATAGAGTGTGAGCGATACAGTATGTTAGGATGCCAGACAGAGGTTTGGTGTAAAGTTGACTCATGCTTGAGTTATGCGTCTCCTGTCATCAACAAAGCAACTGTGCATAGTGGTAGAAAGTGGGAGTGTGTACTGGGCAACTGTGTCCATGTGGTCCAGTTTGCATAGAGGAGAAGGTTTCTCCCAGATTGACATGGGTGGACCATTAGCAAGCTTCATTAGGCTGAATGCCACCATGCAGAAACAGACAACGGTCCATGGTAGCAGTCTGTGCAAATAGCTTGGCATATAAAAGGATGGTGATGAAGCTGACTGTGTAGGTTCGGAGGACACAAATGGATTTGGAGAGTACATTGGTTTAAGTTTGGAGGAAAGGATTGGAATATCGGAATATGTTTGTAGTTTATTATGATAAGCGGTTAGGAGTAGAATAAATGCTTTTGTTTGTCCTGTCTGGAATTCAAGCTAGTTATTGTTTAACGTAGTGTCCTTGAAGCACATGTAATAATGATACTCATTAGAACGACAGTTGGCAAGCAAACTGCTGAAGGTTTACTGAATGTATACACATCAGTGATTCCCATTCATGACCTACTGTGGTGGCCCACCAAAGATCTAGCCTCTTAATTTTGCTCTCAAAGTGCACCAGATTGATGGATTTCATAGAATAACATTTTCTTCTGGTGGAGCATGATCCTGGATCCCTTGCAAAGGGTCTGGTGTTCACCCACCATAGTCTCTCAAAATCCTTTGCGAAAACACTGCACATGCTGCATTTGCTTTTCAATGTAACGGTGAATAAAGACCTACCAGACTTTACAGGAACAGCGTTGTTCCTTAATTTCATCGTCTTCTGTCTGGATTGCCAGGTGATGTTGTGGTTCCCCTATTCACTGTGATCTGGAGGCCTTATCTTCTATCTTTTCACTGCTGAATCAATTTGACGTACTGATATATCCTTCAAACACATATTGTAGATCCTTCTACCTGCTTCTCTCCCAATTCACTTTTTGTTTTCCCCAAAAATTTGACAACATTTATGCAGGGAGTGCAGTTGGTGATCGTGTGGGCTCCGTGGTACCTCTGACAGCTTGGTGGAGTAGCAGCGTGGCATAGCAAAGGATCGAGTGCAGGGTTCCCTGCTGCATATTGTAGTTAGGGATGTGCTGCCCTCGCTAACGTCATGAGAAATGATTACACTTTAAAAAAACAAACTAGCTACATGGTAAAATGGCAGAGGCATTATATCACACAGTAAAGGATATATTAATGATGGAGAAAATTGCTATCCTCCAGAGAACTGATCACAAGATGAGATGTCAGCGTTGGGCTCATTAAGTTTAGCTGATGACAGTAAGTGGTTTATCGCATGTTCACATCACTTACCACCTCTGCTAAATAATTTTCCAAATCATTACCAGGTGTTGAATTCAACCGAAAATACATGTGGTAATGACACAAGGGACTAGCTGTTAAAACAATTTTTTTTTGTGGAATGGAACTCCTTAAAACCAAATATAATACTCATGTGTGATCTAATCTCAGTTATGAGACAATGAAGACAATATGCTGCATGTAATCATGGATATCAGATCTTCTTTGTTGTTTACCTTGTATTTTCTTTTAAAAGACAAAAAAAACATGCCAGTTTGTGAAAACTTCTTGGCCAGGTCATTTTGACATGGATTTGACATGAGCTGGTTCGGTTAAACTCACATCAAGTCCATACAGAGAGTGTTCATCAGATCTGTCAAACCTTGGTGCTGTAAGTTGGAGCTAACAAGATAACTACTGTGTGTACGTGTGTGTGTCTTCATTAGACTGTGAATATTAGGGCTTTTTTTTGTCTTGTTAATGTGATTGTCCTTAAACTTGGATTACCTCTACCATTTTGAGATACTCCATTACATTCGGCACTGATATGTTTCCCCAAAGGCGTTTTAAGCTGATTTTCACCGGCTGAAAGCAGGAAATCCCCTTCAGCCATTCCTACAGTTTCTAATGGATTTATTTGCAGACTATCATTATGTTCACTTTCCCGGGTCACAGTTCAGAATTTGCATTTTGGAAATCTAAGGCTCTTGTTGTCTCTGTCTCATCCTCCTTCTTTTTTTTTTTTACTCAGGACTCTTGTTATGAACAGATCATTGTCCTCAGTGTGATCTAGCTTTTTATAGAAGGGTATCGGATACAAACTAATCTCTATCACTGAAACCAAATTCTGACTTCTGGAATTTTGGAGAGGTTTTGTCTTCATGAATGTGAAAATATGTTTTGGTATGCAGAGTACCAGTTAGCATTATAATACAACATCTAAAGTGGATTTTATAGTTCAAGCAACACAGTTGTAGTCCAGAGAGACAGTTTCTTGTCATGTTTCTCAACCGTGTAAAGCTGAAATTATTAATCGAGTAATTTAATAATCAAACAACAGAAAATGTACTCACAACAATCTTGACGGTTGAACAGCTTTTCAAGTTACGTTTGATCAAGAAAATAATCATTAGTTAGTGTGTCAAGTTTGCCACTCCTTATTTTTCATAAACTATTTGATCCAGATACTGAAGGTTCTCGTTTAGAACTGTTAAGGTGATATGAATGAAAGATTAACAATGATGAGGTCCAATCCCAGTGTCCCCCCCTAAAGCCTTAAACCCTGAACTCTCATGGACTTGCTGATGTCACCTGTTAAATGGATGAGTATGAGAGTCTGTAAGGACTTGAAGTGGTGTAAATACGAATGGGACAGCACTATGCTGCAACTATTATGTTACCATGGCAAGAATTATCAAGAAATATGATGTACAATTGTGGGTATTTGAACGTCTTCCAGGCTCTTTACGTTGAGAGGTCACTTCAAATAATCTATTTATGTGTTTTTGACCAAATTAAATATTTGCTAAATAAATAAATATCTTCTGATTTCATGTGTTTATATGTTCCATCTTTGATCGGAGTACATTTGGCCAGGTTGAACACACACGTGTCGTCCTTTGTTTACCTTTTTTTTTAAAACACATCTCCATGGTTCCACTGGTTATCTGTGTTTAATGTCCCATTATGAATTGTAGGTAATGCCCTTTGGAAAAGTCTGCATCTAATGCTGACTTAGGGAAAAGGTTCATGAGGGTCTCAAAACGTCTGCTAGAGGGCCCTCAAACACAGAACTAACCCCTCACAGACTTTGCGGGAGCCTCAAAGCCTGTGATTGTGGCGATTGAGACTAAGCCTGAGACTCTTGTTGACCTGACATGACAACCTTCAGAGAAGATGTCTCACTCTGTTGGAGTTGTGGGAACTATAACAAGTCAATTGTCATTTTGAGACCAGGTAGAGACGGTCAGCGTGGGCTGAAAATCAGAAGCGGCCACCCGGGAGTTTTGTTCCCTGATCTTTGCTGATGAAGAAGAGGAGTGATGTTAAGAATGATTGTATTTTAAAATATGTACATTATTCTTAATTATAAAACAATATCAATCTATCTTTCAGGGTCACCTGACAGCCTTCAGACGGTATCGTCTGGAGTCCACTGGCCTGGACAAGATACTGGGATCCTCAGTGAGTATCCAACTTCCAAGGCTTCTTTTTTATACTCAAATGTCCAGCCATTTTCTTCTATTCCCATGCCATTTTATTCTATAAACATGAATTTATTGGCTATTATTTGTTAGTTTTTTTCTTCTATTGAGGATATAATTTGACTGCATTCCCCCTCTTTATGTATAAAGGATTTGTTTATTATCACTGGGATTGTGTTAGAAAGGTAAGGCCACTCATTTGATTGTGAATGTGTCAAGCTAATAGGTCTTTCCCAGCATTTAAATGTTTAAATGCCCCGCCCTCAATCTTTACTTACACTTGACAGATGGTGGGTCTAGCAACTCGCATTTCAGTCGGGTGGCAAACATGCCAAAGGATAATGTTCTGTTTGTCCTAGGCTAGTAATAAGGTAAGATAGACGTACTTATTTGAGATACACTCTAAAATGTAAGGAATAATATAGATTGTAAAAATAAAGTGTCTGTTTTGAGAGATGATATGGAGAGTAGGCGGCCCTTATCTATGAGACAGAAACTGCATGTTTTGTTCCAGTAAATGCTTTTCTCTCTTTCTTTCCCTCTCTCTCTCACCTCCTCCTCCAGCCAGCAATGCTGCTCTCCACACACACACACACACACACACACACACACACACACACACACACACACACACACACACACACACACACACACACACACACACACACACATACGCTGTGTGAGTCAATGTTCACACAAGTATAAAGGAGTGAGAGGGAAAAGACCAGGAATGAGATAGTGTGGAGAGGAGTGCTTTAAGTGCCAGTACTCCCCATATTCACATGTTGGTGTGTGTACCGGCTGGTATCTGCAATCTCTTGCTACAAATTTCTATTTATTGATTGTGTCTTGAAGCATGTTACACTATGACAGTCCTATTCAGTTGTGATTTTATAGTTATATTAATATACATGGGCTATACATCTTCATCAACTTAGTGTTGATACTTAAAGTGCTTTCCTGTGTTATTTGTAGCCTATAATATCACTCTATAATATATTTTAGGATGCCTATAGCCCGGAATCAGCATCAGTCAGACAGACAGGGCGTGACATATTCATTCAGGTTTTAGGAGCAGTGTCCATCAGGATGCTTGAACATATTGTGCAGCAGAATTAAAACACCATCTGAATATTAACAGTGAATAAAATATACTAGAGATATTGGATTTAAGGGTCCCCCATCCCAAGAAAACTATGTTTTTAGGCTTAAATTTATACAATTATACATAATTTTGAACCTTTATTTTAAGTCTACTATGGATATCCAAAAGTTTCAAGACACCACGTGCCCTAGTTAAATAATCATTACATTATTTACAGATATTAAAGGCTTAGCCTTTCTTGCAGTATTTGCTCTGTAAAATCACATTTTATAAATCAAAAGAGCAGGTTCAGAAAACGTCTAATCTTTCCTTAAGTGTATTTGCTCACAAATAAATAAAATTGCTCTTGTTGTCTGCCCGCCCCCTCCCCCGTCTTCTCTTTGCCAAGCCGTGTGTATCGGCCCGTCTAGATGCTCTCAACATTGTTTTTATGTTCATGTGGCTAATGAGGCGTGGTGCAAAAACGCTGGCACTTCGCCCTTATGAATCATCCAGATAACCTGATATGGAGAGGGCGTACTATATGTTATAGTACGCGTACCTGTGGCCCGCTTTGAGCGCTGGTGGAGAGCGACTGAAAACCACACCAGAGAGGAGGTATGGATTATAAGTGGAAGAAATATATTGAGAGCTTAATTGATGTTTTTATTTATGTTTCTTTTATTTTAATATTGAAATGGCGCTGGACCAAGGATGACACCGCAGTGGGAAATATTCCATTCACTCTCAGTTAAAGGAGCTGTATTTAAACTTTCTGTACATTATAATGCCAGCAACCAACTATTTTCTGTGTTAAGATATATATTTTGATGTAATGTCTACCTAAGCGCTCTCCCTCTGTGTGTTGTCATCTGAGCTTCTTGCTTTGTTGACATGTGTGCCACATGGGCATGTTATTGCATGCCAGCGTGCCTTAAAGGTGCGGCCACCGCACTGCACTCATACGGTGGTTACAGCTGATAATAATGTCCCGACGGACAGCGTGGTCATGGAAGCGTAGCACCCACCCTCCAGTTCACCTTCAGGTCCACACTGTTAGCTCTGTCAGCGTTGTTTGCTATGACTGGCTGGCTCACCTTCAGTACGTTGAGAGCCTTTGAGAAGCAATAGAAATGCTCCAAATTTCAGATCTTGCACCTTTAAGAAGAAACCGGCAGTGGTCGATGACTGTCGGTATGGTATCGAGCCACAGTGACTCAGGCAAAGTACTCTTAATGGTCGCATTTCTCACAGAAGGGTTGAATTTTACTTCGATTGATTGTGTATGTAGATATACAGGATGTACAACCTCTGCATTCAGTGTGTTACAATGGACCGCTACGTCCACACAAGCCCATTAAATGTTGTCTGAATGGAAATGCACTCTTTGAGCAGAGCCTTCCCTTCCTGTCACATGTCTGCCCTGGTTTTCCAGGTTTTGTTCTGCTTCCATTAAATGCTGCATAGCCATGACAAAGCATAGCATGTGTTTGCACCCAGGGAGACTGGCCTTTGAGGGCTTTCATCATTATGGATGGTTCCCCCAGTGATGCCTCTGTCAGCTGTGTTTTTATCGGATTGGATGGAAAGAAAAGGGAGAGAATAATTGACTCTATGTACATACTTGCATATCTCTCTCTCTTTCCCACTTTCAGTCTCAGCCTCTCATCTCCTCCCACATGCTCTCACACTGAGTGAGGAATCACTCCTTCTCACTTCCATTAACTCTCCCTATCTGTCTCTGTCGCTCTCTCTGCCTCTTCATTCTGGCCATCCTCTACCAATCGAATATGCTTGCTGTGGGCACAAATGAGCGCGTGTCTCTCCAGTCACACAGCAATCATACCACGTCCTCATTAGGGCTATTCTAGAGGCCGGCCTTATCCTGTTCATCCCGTTCTCCCTATAATTGGGCAAAAAAAACCTCTGCGTACCAGTCAGCAGGAGCCCCAATAACTGCAATTTAGTCCTTACTGCCACAGGGTCTACGAGCAGTGTGTAGGATTGGAGAATGGCCTCTGTCTGAGTAACCATCGGTCACTGCTGTCCTGTGTCTTGTAGAGTCAGATGTTATTCTAACCACCACCACCTTGGTTACGTTATGGATAACAGCTGCAGCGCAGCCTGAAAGACAGAAGAATCACATGCCCATAGTTTCTTTCCAGGCTTTTGGTCAACTTAGAACATTGTAGGCTCATTGTTGCTAAGTTTCTTTCCATCATGACTAATGTTACAGATATGGGTGCTGGTTTTGGGTGGCTCTACAGATAAATAATCTGAATGTTTTCAGATTGTTCTGGAGAAATATACACAGTAAGAATATACATTTACATGAAAAGCTAAAGTGTGCCTAAAGAGAACACTACACAGTACTTTTTTTTATAACCTTTTGTTTTGTATGGTCACTTTAAGCGATCATTCTGAAAAGTAAATCTGAAAGAAAGGCCTCTCAATACTATCGTTTGCTCAGTACAGCGTGCCGTGCCAAAAAGTTCTTTGGGGAGTTGTTTAAAGATGCAAGACCAGAATTGTTTCAGTAACCAATAACTGCTGAGCACAAAAGAAGAATAAATGGAGGAAATGTTAACGCAAAAACCCGTTGGTTGTTTTGTGCCAGTGGCAGAGTTTGTGTTATTACAATATAACTGGTTTGTGGGGCAGTAAAACCTGCCAAGCATGTAAACCCAGTCTTAACGGTTTTCGCCTCTACTATTCTACTTTATGTTTATTCATATAGTTGGCACATACAGATGTCACTAATTACTTCAAAATAGAAGGCAGATTTGTGACGTCCAAGACTAATTCGAGTCTGGGGGATTTATTTAAAATACCTCTTTTTTAAAAAGTGTATCAAATGAATACATGCTGGGACTTTTTATTCATGCAATATCATCAGGTAACTGTCTACAGTAACAACAGCTAGCAGGAATAAAAACAAACTGGTAGTGTGGAAATGTTGGCAGCAGTAAGCGGGGCCATCTCAAAACCTTGAACAAAATGATCTGTATGGAGGCTCCACACTTCGGCCTCTTGCATTAGTACAATCTGTGAACAGTGGCAGCTGCAGGTTGTCTTAATGGAAGCAGAGCATGTGTACAAACAGCAGAGTAGTGTCAACACACCCGGACACTTAAGCAGATCATTTGCTGTTTATGAAGCTATTGTCGAACCAGTTTGAAAGTGTTTTTTATTGTTTTCTTGAATTTCACTCCAGACTTCAAACACAAGTGTGACTGGCTCACCCATTCCCCGTCTGACCTGCCACTTCCTCACGGGAAGCAGGAAGTGGCTGAGATGGGTTTCCTATTGGAATGTGAAACGGCTTTCTTGGCGAAAGCAAAGGCAGCAACAGGAAGGAACAGGGTTTCCCTACTATACATTCACTGCACATTGCTTTTACTTCAACGCCTTATTGCAATGTATAAACTGACATTTTGATATTAGTTCAACTTTGTCTTTCCCTCCTCTGATGAAAATGCATTAATTTGCTGTCATACCTTGTTGGTCAAGACAGGCTTGTTGTAGTGTTGTTGTTTTAGAACTATCCACTTTGGAAACTTTGGGTTTCCAAAGTGGAGGATATGATTTTAAATATTGTTTCATATTTATTGTCATTATTATCTACCGAGAGCTTCCGCATTGCCAGTGTTTTGGTTAATTTTTAGTGAAATTAATTAAGTCAAATCTTGTAAAACCGTGTCATTTCCATCTTGTGCCTTTTTATCATTTCAAGTGTAAATTGTAAAAGGAAATGTTTTGCGAAAAAGATGCATTTTTAGATGTAATCTGTATTTAATGTGCATGTCAAGCTCGGTGAGAATCTGCTATTCCTTTGACTTCATTCATATTTCCCTTTCTTACATTTCATTTTTCATGCATGCCTGTCTATCCTCCTCTATCTTCTTGCACACATAGTCACACATACACAAGTATTGAAGAGTGAGCTGCTTTCAGTTCTCAGTCCCACGCACTCCTCTCCTTACTGCAGTGCTGTTCCAGCCCACGCACAGCAACGCCATTTTGGAAATCTGCAGCTCTCTCCTGATGGCTGTAGTCTGTGGCTTTCTCTCACCTGTCCTATGAGGCAACGGATAACAAGACATCGTCAGTCACTCCTAGGATTTCTTTCTCGTGAATGAAAATGTAGGCTGTGTTACCAGTTAAACGTGAGCTTTACATTACCGAATTTAAACTAAGAAGGGAGATGTATACTTGCTGCGGTAATTATCATGAAGTTTAGATTTGACTTACTCTAGATCTTTTGATGACAGGACTATAGTTTTGTTTGCGTCTCGGTTTTCTTTCTTCTCATAATGTCCCATCCTTAAAATGCTGCACTCTTTAATTACTTTAATTTCATTCATATCTCTTCTCCATCCTCTCTCCCGACACCCTCTCTTTCCTCCCTTTTTTGTTAATCTCTCTACAGTACATCAGCCCCGAGCCACCACGTTAATTGCACCACAGTTCTTTTTGTCTATTATTCACCACTCTGCTATTTCTGTCACCATCACTGCTGTGCCCTCTTTTGCTACGTTGCCAGCATTTTGCTAGGGTCTGCAATGGCTTTCGGAATGGAGGGGGGCGTGTACTGATGCCCAATTCAACAACAAATGGCTGTTTCGCGTCATCTGATTGGCAGAGATTAGAGGCTCTTGGTGCTGGTGCGGAGGTGGCTTGCAGAGGACCAAGCGGCTTCGCTGCTGCTGTCTGAGCACAGCTGACGGAGCCAATCGCCGAGTGCGGGTTACTATTTTAATGACATTTTATTCTATTTGATATCATTGAATGGATGAAGACTGATTGCTTTCTGAGAGGGTTCATATAAAGCCATGTTTTACCTAATTATGGGTTTTATTTACACAATGCCACCTCACTGCTGAAGTCAGGCCAGCTTACAGACATAGTAGCCCGAACAAGTAGAGTTGGGGACAAATGACCCCTTTCAATGAATGTTAAATAGTATTGATTCATAGAACTCCTTAATCGTAGTCCAGAGGATTTCCCAAAGCTATTTGTCTGCCCGCTCAGCTGCCATCTTAATAGCTGACCACTTCCCTCTGACTGGCTGGCTTGTTTTAGGCACCTTCCGTCAGAACATGCACTGAACATGATGTTAAAGTAATCCTGTTCCTTAGTTTAATTAGCTAGTTTTGTTAAGTACACTGTCTGCTGCCAAAAACATATCTTTATTAATTGGTAACTTTTATGCTTTTAATATAATACCAATACTGAGTATCGAGTTAGTGACACACGCACACAGCAACTGTTAGAGGAGCCTGAACAGTATCCTTCAATCACGAGGCCTGCAGTTTGGTTAGTTTCAGTTGCTTATTTTTAGGCACAGAAGAGCTATGGTAAATTAATTGGAACCTCTCCACTGGGACCATTTTTCAGTGTGTGTGTGCATGCGCGTGTGTGTTCGCCACTGTTTACTTATTTATTGTCTTATGGAGACACCCAGGAGTGAATAGTGTGACGGCATTAATTTTGCAGTAAATGTCAGCTAGTGCCAAGGTGTTTCAGGGAACGAAATGCATGCTTTTCAGGCCTGAAAATACAGAGATTTAAATAACTTGTAGATAATAATAACTTAAGATTAGCCTTTCGCTACTACGTTCGTGTCCCTCTTGGGTTGAGTTTAGGTATTGCAGCTACTGTAATACATGGCGATATCCTCATCTTTAAATATCATCACACTTCACTGATCTGTTTTGAAGCCAGTTAATGAAAGCAACAGTGAGATTAAAGACAGGAAGTACGGTATGTATGTATGTAGCGAGAGCAATGGTCGGCAGCACGGCTTAACTGGCTGAAAGCCACAACACACTCGTCACTTCAACAGAAAATCCAAGTTTGACAGGTGCAACTATTAAACAACACTGCAACCTCCAATTCGCACCATATCATTTAAAAAAAAAAAATAAATCAAGCATGTCCTCAGAAAATCAGCAGGCACCAAGAGACATAAGAGAAAGTAATGAGATGTGTCATACCTGCAGTTGTATTGAACATTTGACCTGAATACCACTCCTGTCAGCCCAGTTCTAGTATAGTATTGAACCTTGCATCAGCCCTGCAGTTTGGGATAAATCCCACCATCTTATTGCAGTCGAGAAAAATGTTTTTGGCAAAGCAGTTTTATGTCCACTGGTGTGCTACACAAACTTTTTGAACATTCAATGCGCTTCATCAGTCCATTCAGTTGCCACCTGGCATCCAGTGAAACGGAACTAATTGTGTTTTTTATTAGATGGGATTTCCTCAGCAGAATGACATGAACATGTGCACGGCACAATATGCGACCATCACAAGACAAACTGGACCTGCTTCTCGTGCACAATCCATGTACTGTAACATCTGGGCTGCAGAGTCCAACACAATGTAATGTTATTGAGATCAAAGAGGACCTTGCAGTCGCCAGTGGGACCAGTTTCTTTCGGCTACATCTGACCAGTGATATACTTTATGCTCAAATCAACCACAGCAGCACAACTGTGGAACTATCTGTGTTGGCAGCGTTATTGGGAAGATCAATGGAAGCTCCCTGAGGACATGCCCCGTCCCCCATGTGAAATGTTAAATGAAGCGACGTCTCAAAGATGCACAACTCAAAGATCTTTCAATGATAGTGGTAGTTAGGTAGGTACGTAGAAAGGTAACAGTCACTTTTATCATTTCCTCTCCGCTTGCCATAAATAATGAATCAATTCGGCACAAAGACAATTGGCTGAATGGAGCGGATTCATCAGCTCACCCGACCCAGATTCCTCTTGTGTGAATGGTTTAAAGCACCCGTGATGGTGAAGAGCACAGTAGTTCATATAGCCAGGTTGTGTTTGGTTAGGGATCAGCAGCACTTTAAAATGTCATCCAATAGTCATTGAAGTGCCATTGGCAAAATAGCAGGGGCACATGTCAGTATTATACAAACAACAAAACTGTCAATAAACATTGTCACCCCCATACTATGTAATGCATGGTTATCGGATTGGATTGCTGGATGGGTATTCCTGTTATTTAAACTGCTGGATATATTTCTTTTGCATTTGTTTATTTGATTTGATAGCGCTTTATGTATTTCACATGTGCACATCATCAAGTTTGCTTTAACTTGATAAAGGAATGTAGATTTATAATGACGAGAGAAAAATAACCCATTGCATCATGGAGGTACAGAGGAGAGGAAACTGGAGCATTAGACCCCTGAGACACAGTAGGAGGTAGGCCAGTGTGTGTGTGTGTGTGTGTGTGTGTGTGTGTGTGTGTGTGTTGAAACGCATATTGTTGTCTTGCTGTGTAAATGGTTTGTGGCTTTGATTAAACTACATTCTTGAGCAGAATAAGCAGTCATACATGTGATGTTGTGGTAAACTACTTCTTGCTATATATATTCTCAATGTACTGGTATGATAACCACTGTTTTTCAGCTGTTTTGTTTTGGCAACGGTGCAAATATGGACCCACTTGCATCTAAGGGGTGTAAGAAGGCCATAGCTATTTGTGTCATTGTTGCACACTGTGGACCTGAAACACAAAGTGGCACTTAGCCCCCCCCCCCCCCATGTACCATCATCACCCCTACCTCTTCTTTTTCCCCATAGAAAGGGGCATCATCATAGCTGAGGGATGGACTGAGGGGTGTTCAAATGGCGTGTTAGCAAGTTCACTGACATGAACACCTAAAAGCATTGAAAACGTTGTCATCTCGAGCTAACAAGCTAGCAGTGACCTTTTTTTTAAGGTCAATGCAAAGATATTTTACAAAAAAAGTAAAAACATGTGTGACACTGAAAGATTTTGCTTTTTATTTTTGAAATTGCTTTTTTGGGGTATATTGTTGTCTTTTTACAGGACTCACAATAAAGAGGGTGGACAAAATACTAAGAACAAGTCTTAGTTGTTCAACAATGCAATTCAACAGCACCACAAACTACATACTCAAAAACAACGATGAAGTTCAATCAAAATAAACAACATTATAACCTGCATTAAGTTAGGTTTTATTGCAGGGCTGTTGTATAAGTTTGCATTGGTTTTAACTAGGTGTACCTAATAAACTGGCACGTGTGTGTTATGTCATGCACAGACATTTATCCGGGAAGTAATTTATTTTGTTTTCTGGAAACGGCATAAAAGACTTCAATGTGATTTGTGAAGAAGAACAATACAATGAAAAGGAAATGTAAGAATCTGCCATCTATGGTTCCTTTTTTATAGACTGTCCATTTGTAATGACTTCCCCAAACACAACAGCTGTTACTGTATGTAGTCAATCGAGGGCAAATCTGGTCCTCCACTAACCGGATTTGACCGTCAGTTGATGGATATTGCTGCCTCTTCCCATCGCTTATGATTCCAAATAGAATATACTTTATTTAGCCAATTAAACGGTTTGAGGTGGATCCTAGAAACATTCAACTTTGTTTCTTCTTCTTTTCAGGGGCTTTGTGTTTACAAGAGATCCAGATATCCAGTCAAAGGATAGAATTTTATGTTTTGTTGTCGGCAAGGTAAGAATATTTAAAATGTTCATAAAGCATGTGCTAGCTTTGACGGAATGCAAGAAAGAGGATCTCAATGAGTCATGAAGAAATTAGATGAAATTAATTGCTAAATGGAAATGAGATATTCAATATTTGTGACTCAGTGCTTCAAAAACATCTGTTTGGGTAATGAGTCAAAAACCGCTACTAAAAGAAAAAGCCATTCACTTGACTGCAGCTCTCTGTAACTGGTGTAGAGCAGCCCAATACTACTACCTGCTGTTTGAGGTATTTGAAATGAAAATGTATGACATGAGACATTCTGCTCAGTATTAAGGGACATTCTTGTTAATGATATTTAAAGATTTTCATATTTTTGTTTAAAACCTTTTCTAGTACCTGGAACCAAAGCAACATTGATATATTCTACCATTAAGTTACAGCTAAGCATTTGAACTATTGTTGAAGCACACAGCCTCCTCTCTCATCACTTTCTGCTCATCTCCTCACTCTGCTATTCTGTGATCGCCGGGGAGAGGGGAGTGTACGCCGTAGAACGCCTTCGCAATTACACACTCGAGAGAAAAAGACAACATCGGCAGACTTCAGTTCACGCAAAAAGCCCCTTTTTTACGTCTCACTGAAGCAGAGCGGAGACCCCCACCCCGCTGCCAAACTCTGCAGAGCACGTTTATCTTTCCACACAATTACAATTTCCCTTTGAAATGCTCTGAGCTGAGACTCCAACACGTTTGACTGCCTGTCAACTTTCAAAGAGAATAATGTTTGATTTATTTTGTTCTTTCTTATCTTCCCTGTGCGTCTTGGCCTGCCAGCTCCTCAACCACACTCAGACAAGCTGAGATGCAAAGCCGTGTGGCTCTCAAACGGCTGTGGAGCATTTAAGAACACCAGGCCACTGCTAATGCATTTTGACACATGGGAGGTTTGAAATACCTGCAGTTATTTTCAATGTTCGTCGTTGGTGTAGAGCAGCCATTGCTTATGTATTTGCAAATTTGTTGCCCAGAGGATATGTTAAACTCATTACTACTTTGAAACTTTCTGCATATAGTTTATATTCAATAACGAGTTGAACGCTTTCCAAAACAAAGTTTAAACCAATTGATAACTGAGACTCTGATGCCACTGGGAAAGATGACTGGGGTGAGAAAATACTAATGTGAGGCAACATTTCTCATCATCTGTGTCCTTTTGTTTCTGTGTCTTTGTGTGTGAGAGACTGAGAAAGCGACGCTCTGAAAGCCTGAGTCATAATCTGGAAATTGTCCCATGTTTTTGTTTTCTTCGGGCTCCTTGTGTTACCTGCAGTATCTACACCTACTCGTAAACAGATGCACGTCTAGCTGTATATCTTGCCCTAACGTTCACAAATTTGCCCAGCGGCATCCTGGAAACGGGTGTTTGACAAGTTTTACAAAACAACACGAAGTGACTTGACTTGACTCACCAGTCGGTTTGGTAAGGATGTCGGCCTGGAAACGGGTGTATAATAAGATTAGGTAATGTACAATAGAAACGGCACAATTGACACTAGCTTTTAGATTTGTGTTTCTTGTTTTTCTTCCAACTTAGTTTTTTTCTTTTGTCTTCTGCCTCCATACTTCTGTCACTTAATAACTGCTCTGTGATTGCAAGTTGGGGATCTTCGCTAAACACAGTTCTGGGAACACTAATCTTCTTTCTTCAGCCACAATACAGGCTGATTAATGAATACCGAAACATTAATTCACGCTGCAATTGTCTAAAGATATTACCGTTTCCAAATTACAGTACTTCTGAGAATGGAGAGAAGAAATGGAGGATATACGGTTTCAATAGTTGCACCTGAGCTATACTCTCACACACAAACACGCACACTCGCAAACACGCACACTCGCTCACAGTATCTTCATCTTCAAGAGTCTTTCTGTGACTGTCTCTTTTATTTTTACATCTTTCAGTCAATCTTCAGGTGTTTATGACTAATGATTTGACTGTGATGGAGCAGATTCAGAGTCACACGGTGTCCACATTGGCACGCCTGTGCTGCTTGACAACAACAACCTTAGACTGGAGATGCCAAAGGCGTTTCAAATGAGTGCAATATAATTTACATTTCTTTATATCACCATAGTATCAAGAATGGCACCCTCATGGCATTGTACTCATCGGTGAATTAATAAATGTTGTTCACACTATTTTCCTATAGTTTATTTTAGAATTTCATACAATATGTGCAGCAGTAAATTCACAGGAAAGTTCCTTGAGAAGACTAATTTGTTTCTAATTGTAACGAAAATAAAAAGGTTATTAAGATGGTGCACTTGAAATGATTAATTCCAGTGTCTAGCGAAGCCTAGAGTCTGTTAGCGAGTGCACAGCAGGTCAGATGAACAAGCACACATGTCTAGAATTTGTCTAAAAGCAAACAAACTATTCCACATCATGAATTGATCATGAATGATATTAAATTAGCTATATCTGGAATGGTGTTTCCAGGAAATTCCTCCTGAAATAAACAACTGCTTATTAATTTAACACAACCAATACTGCTCTTAGAGTGCTTGAAATCGTTGAAATATCTTTATTTTTTAAATGCCAAGTTCAAAGTCCTTCTTGAAACAATGCAATATAAGAGTTGTTGGTCACTGTAATAATTTACCCTCTTCATACTGATATTAAAGTGATCCCTTTTTATAGTGCAACTCCAATTTAAGACAAATTTTACAGTTGTCCAAAACTGTGTTTTTATGATACTTTAGCAGTCTCGAGTTGGTCAAACTACAGTTTGTCATCCCATCTGCCATATTTTAGCACAATCTCCATCCATTAAACTCACACTCCTATGAATTACAAGATTTGTGTAACTTTAATGTATATCTCTGTATAAAAGTGTATTTCTCGAATATCTTAGGCCTGATATGAAACAACGCTCTCATGATTTGGTAATGTTGTGTTTATGGTTCACCAATATCTATAGGTGCAAGTTAGTCCCTCTGGAAAAGGTTTCCAGTTGACTGGGCCAGGTGACGACCTTGGCAGCACTTTGCTCCGTTGAGCAGTGATGCTCCATATCTCAGGAATCAACCTCATTTCAACACTGCTAAAGGTTACTGAGTATCTGTCAGTGTAATTGGTCCTCTGTGACTGCAGAAAGGCACGCTATGCCACATTCATGCGTTTCAATTCCCAGTCCCCTTACCGAACATACAGCATCTTCTCAGCTCTCATTAAATAGAGAGAGAGAGAGAAAGGCACTCTCTGTAGTTATTTGCGATTTCATTCACTTAGTGGAGGGCAGTGCACTACTTTGTGACTGATACTTTTATAGTGTACTTTGTTGTGGGTCTTAATAGAAACATCAGAACTTTATTTCTTCTCTTGTCTATATCATTTGGGGGGAAGACACTTCAAAGTCTGTGTCATTTGTCTGTGCTGTTATGTGCATTGTATTGCAGTGAGGCATCTGATTGGTGGTTGTGAGCATGCCACTTGTACAACCCGGGCTATTATCAGTGACACAACCTAATAAGAAAGTCTAGAAGAGCAACTAAGAAAAGAGACTCTGGCTCTCCATAAGCTGAAGTAGTTTAGTACTGCAGGTTTTTTGTTCATGTACCCTAAATAGAGTCGTTACAGGAATTGCCAAATTGTGTCCGTAGTGCCTCTTTGACTTCAAACACTGGAGTGTTGAAAGCCGATCCACAGCCCAGACTCTGTTGTCATGCTGCTCCAACAGGCCCATCTGAACAACTCACAAGCGGTGTTAGTGGCGGACGCACTGTAGTGTCATGAGTAATGTCCACAAAAGCTGCAGAATGCTCCCAACAAAGCACCTCAGATGTCTATTAAAGGGCCAGTTCACCCATTTAACAAAATACATTTTCTCAGACAACATGCAGCATTGATCCGGGCAAATAGTTTTGTTTTATGAGATATCTTTGAAAGCTCAACCCCTGAGTATGGGAGTGATTTGATAGTCTGTTCATGCTGCTTAAAGCATTAATAATTACTCAACAGTGATGTGTTATGGGTCTCTGGGAAGGAAAAGCTCTCTCACACACACACACACACTGAAACATGTACTGTACAAGTCCTCATCTCCATGGTGATACAAAGTGTGGAGGAGAGAGAGAGTGCACCATAATGGACCAACCAGTAGACACACACAAGCAGGTCGAAGTCTTTCCTCAGATTTCATATTAATGGCTTTTGTATGTATGCTTCTAATTTAAATGAATCTACCCAGCCTGTCAGGGGATTTTTCAGTGTGTGAGGGCTGTTCAAGGTCTTTAACGCCAAGGTGTTAATGTGTGTCATGGATCCTTGATGTTATGAAGAAAAATCCGAACAAGAAAGACACAAATCCCATCTAGAAGGCAACACAAACTAAATCCGGAAGCCTCGGTTTTCCAGTATATCATACTGCATCACACATTTCTGAAGTCTCAACCAATGTTGCAAAGGCTCATGATACCTCAACATGTATTTGCTGATGTGTGTTAGAGGCAGAAGATGCTGGCTCCTACAGTTCCCTGATGAAACTCGTTCTTAGACCCTCGCTGCCTGGTGAGGCAGTTTTTAACAATAGTTTTCTGTTTAGATTAGTAGTTTTCAAGCCGAAAACAACAACAAACAAACCAATCTTTAGAAATACAGCTCACTTTTCTTCAAATGAGAGAGAAAATACGGACAGCTTACCTCCTCCCTAATGATCAAGCAAGAGGAAAAACAGCACAGAACGGCACCACCTTCAGGCAGGGAGGGAAAACGACACACACAAATACACATTATGACGTGAATCGGGCCGAGGGAATAGCAACACAAACTCCTCCCCTTCATAACTCGGCGCTCTTTAC
>NC_046989.1:15706092-15728592 GCF_009769545.1 Cyclopterus lumpus
GCAATAGGCCGTACAATCACTTGGGATGACGCACAACCCTACTGAGCTGCATTTTCCTCCAATTTTCTTTTTTTCTCCTGACTGGTTCTCTCTTATTGCTATTTTCAGAAAGGGGAGCTGTGCAGGTACAGATATGTGTGGGAGTGAGTGGGATGTGCAGATGTTAAAGAGAGATGTCCAGTGTCCACTAAGGATGGTCATTGTCCTCTCTTAAGTGAGAGTACTTCTCTTCAGTTTGTTTAAACTTGAGGGTGTTGTGTATTGAACGCTATGTAAAGACACAGCACACTTTAGGTGATGCTTAAGAGCCTTCGGACCACGACGATCTCCTGCTGTGTTTTTTGTTCTTGATGAATATTTAGGTCCCGGTCTTCTTGACTTATTCATGTTGGTCCTCCTCGAGTTTGCCTAAAAGTCTTGTCATTAAAAACTACAGCAGCAACACCTACATGCATTCTAAGCCAGGATTAGCAGTGAACGTAGTCTGGCAGAACCAATTCTTATCCCTGATTTTGTAGTAAAAAATTAGAGATTTGTAAGTAGTCCGTAATCCTGTTTTTAAAAACGTGCATGCTTATAAAATACTTTGGTTTAAAGTGTATTTGTAGCTCACACCATGGTGCAGGTTCAAGGAACGACCAAAAGTTGTAGGTGATAGTTTTAGGTGTCAGGAGAGAACATTGATAAGGAGGCAGCGCGTGCAACATAGCCTTGTAAGAAAACTATTTTAACCACACAACTACTGTAGAGACCAAGACAATGCGGGTCACCAAAAATATGATTTACTCAAGCTGAAGGAAAACTAATTTGGTAGCAGTACATGTCAAACTACAGTTAAAAAAAACCCTCAAGGAATCAATTATTGTCCTGATCCTCGTATTTCCCAATAATCTTATTCCTCTCCCTCTGCTGTCTCCAGCTGAATACCCTGAGGGGCTCCATCCTGGAAGATGCAGTACCTTCCACATCCAAGCATGGTCTAGCTCGAGGCTTGCCCCTCAAAGAGGTGCTGGAGTACCTGGTGCCTGAGCTCAACGTCCACTGCCTGCGCCTTGCACTCAATACACCAAAGGTCACTGAGCAGCTCATGAAGCTGGATGAGCAGGGGGTAAGTGGACAGTTGGAACACTGATGTGTGCGAGGTATCTTTGATTTAATCTTTTGATTGTTCGTATTGGAATAATTCGCTATTTTCTTTTACTGCTATGGATTTAATAAAAAGACAATATTACTCAAACTTCTAACTGTCATCATCATTCTGAAAAAATACAATCCATTCAGCATACATAATTTCTTTAACTAAAGACACGTTTCCTTGACATTATTCTGTACCATGTATTTTTCCCACAGGGGGATGTCTTATTGTGAAACAGAATGATTTATTATTAATATATATTGTTTATACTGAATTTATCATTCACTCCCACAGACCATTATGTGGGATTTAAGTGGAGAAACTCCCTCACATACCCCCCCCGCCTTTTCATTGCAACAATCTATGTTCTCTCAATAGTTGAGTTTCCAGCGGAAAGTGGGGGTGATGTACTGCATGGCAGGCCAGAGCGGCGAGGAGGAGATGTACAACAATGAATCAGCTGGTCCTGCACTGGAGGAGTTCCTTCATCTGCTGGGGGAGAGGGTTAGGCTCAAAGGCTTCACCAAGTACCGCGCCCAGCTGGACGCCAAGAGTATGTACATGTGGAGAAATCTCAAGTTGTCCTACACATCCAGCGGTAAACCCTTCAGACGGCGTCACAGTGACACTAAAACTCTTGCCTAACCCACAGCAGTAGGGTGAACAATGATTGACACACACCGTGTAGAAGTTCAATATGTAAAGGTGCTGTGTAAATATGACCAGAGCAAGATTTGTGGAGTGGCAACATATCGCAGCAGCAAATATGATCAGTTTAGGGGTCCAACCTATTTAATTAATTAAGAAAGAAGTATATAAAGATGTGTGTGGGTGTCACCCTTGTGGGGGGTCGGAGTACACAGGAACACTCTTCTTGGAGAGCACACGGCCTCTGAAGACTCCCTCATAATCGGTGTTAAAGACACAGATCTGACAATAGTTGAAACCCCTGTGGGTAAATCCAATACTACTTATTGAGTACATGCCCTGCTGCCCCGTAGTCTCAGTCTGCTTTAATCCCTTTGGCTGTCTTTCAGTGACTCTTCTGTTTCATCTCGATGCACTGCACTGAGATCAAGAGTTCCTTTAATTTCAGTCATGTGACGGATGGCCTCTGGTGTCAGATTATTCTATTGGAGAAACTGATAGCCTATGTATTCTCTTCTTCTTTCCTTTCTTTCCTTTGCCGCCCGCCTCTGCATTTGCCATAGACAAGATTGATGTCTACACCATGTCTGCTTTGATATTTAACTCTTGTGTTATTCTTACGTCAATTAAGTCATCCCCCATAATGCTCTGTGAGACACAAACCCCCAGTCAGTTTTTGCAGGACATGTAATACAACCTCCAGTAGCCTCTAGTTGATTAAACACAGCCATGCAAAGCACTCTCTAATAATTAATTGAAGTAATCTAGCTAGTATGGCCTTTTAAACACCTTGTGACAGGTTTGTTCTCCGTATAGAGCATATAACATATAACTGTCGGTGGTTATTAACATGCAGTGGCTGTCTTTGGGGTGAGAGCTCAGGCAGGTCATTGCCATCTGAACAGCATTTTGCAGTGGAGGAAGATGGTCATACATGTTTATAGTATAGGAGTTTATAATGACAATGTTTCAGAGAGAATACATATTGTATATGTTGATCAATGTCCTTGGACATGTATTGAACATTTCTCCATGTCTGATAGCATTTTTACACGTGTAATTCTATTTCCACAGCTGACTCGACAGGCACCCACTCCATGTACACCACCTACAAGGACTACGAGATCATGTTCCATGTGTCGAGCATGCTGCCATACACACCCAACAATAAGCAACAGGTCGGTAAATGGCAGGGCTCACAGTTCCAACACACTGAAGTCTTTATGTCCACGAAAATTTTGCAGCTATTTATTTACATGAACATGGTCATCTAGGTCAGAATGTTAGAGTTGACATGGCTTAAATAGCAATTATCTTGATAATTATCTTGATAATGCAAAAAACTTTCTACGTTCAGTCAGTGCACATTTAAAGTGAACTCTGGTTCAAAGTTTATCGGCTGATAAGTTTATTATTTAATATGACTCAATATCTAACTCTGGTTTCACCTGCTTCCTTTGTGCTTTCCCAGTTACTGCGGAAGCGTCATATTGGGAATGATATCGTCACGATCGTGTTCCAGGAGCCCGGGGCACTGCCCTTCACCCCCAAAAACATTCGCTCACACTTCCAGCATGTCTTTGTGGTTGTGCGTGCTCACAACCCATGTTCAGACAACAGCTCCTACAGGTGAGGTATACTCATCTGTGTGTGTCTGTGTTTGAGTATTTAGAGTGTTGTATTAAGGCGTTTCCTATCACACAAACATTGCAGCTGCATTTTATTGCCAATGGGTTATCTGATGAAGCCAAAACGATTGCCGTTTCCGATGTCCTCTCTGATGGGCGGCTTCTTCCTGCTAGATACATGTACGTTTTTATGAACATGAAAGAACACTAATATAGTTAGTATATTTTGCACTCTGCCGGTGTTTAATGGCGACGTATGTGGTGTGATGTAGTTGATCAACATTTTTCAAAGTGAAGCTATTTGATAGTTTTTTTATTTATTTTTTATTGTAAATTTGTAAAGATTGTGATAATCCAAGTGGCCGCCATGATCAGTTCTGGTCGAATTCTCTAAATGCAAAGGAAAGGAGCTTCAATGCTTCCTTTAGCATAGGAAACACTGGACCTTCCTTTATGAAAGGAAAGGAGATAATGCCGCCCCACAATTCCTTGCAGCGGCAACATTTAAAGTGGCGCGCCATTTGGCCGTTCTCGAGAACAAACGATCATGACCGACAAACGCAGAGCGTGTAAATAAGGTGTTTCATGAACTATTGTCTGCATGTTCTTATGATCAGATTATAATCTGCATATAAACCACAATAACATAAAGAGATATGAGAAATGGTTAGTGGCATGTTTGAAACTGAACAATGAGACAGTTTAGTAGCTTTGCTCTGTGACTATCCCTTGGGTTCACTTTTACACTCTTCTTGAATTTATATTCCAACCTTGTTAATAAAGTAATATGAACCAGGTTGTTTATGTTAGTCCATCTTCGGAACATTGTAGTTTCAGACTGACGTCACAGGCTCTTGAGCTGGCAAAATGGAATTAGAAAGACAATTATGTTATGTGTATTGTCAGTTTCATTGCATTTTAATGACTTAGTTTGTTATCCCAAAACAGTAATAGGTGGTTGTTGTACAATGTCTCATCTCATATTGAAGCCAGCACAGTAGATGCATAAGAAACAAGTCAAGATAAGATCATTTTGACTTTGTTTTACCAAAGGTATGCACATGACTTTTCTTCCCTTTCATCACTGCTGAAATATTAATGCTCTTATCTGTTGCTTCAACTGGTTGCCGTTGCAGTTCCACTTCAGAGGAGGCTGTGAGTGTGGAGAGCCCTCTCTATGCTCTACTGCGGAGTCATTTTTAAGAAATGATGAACTTTCTGCCTATTGAGCTGTGAAGGACATTTCCTTCTCTGTTTATTCGTGCCTCTGTCTTGTTATCTAGTTTTCTGTCATTCTCTCTTATTTGGCTCTCTTTGACTCTTTCCCCGTCCCACTAATGGCTGTTTTAATTGCCGTCTGAGCACATTGTGTGAGGTCTTAATTGTCCCATATGGGGCTACATTACCGAGCAAAAACACAAACACATGAACAAAGAGCTCATGAATAAAGTGAATATAGAGCAAACACGGTTTTACACGTGCCTCCTGTAATTCACAAATGTGAATACATTTTTCTGAAGTCAATACTAATTTCGCACACACTCGCATACTATGACGGTGAAACATCAGGTTTCATATGTAAATGTCCAATTCATAGTGACCATAGGGAGTTGACTGAGTCATGTATTTAAGTAAGGTTGACCTAAATGCTTTGAAGCTTCGGTGTGTGTATTGGTGTGTATGGCAGAAGAAATATAGCACACATCTTTGTCGTACTTAGTATGTACAGTGCATCCGGAAAGTATTCACAGCGCTTCACTTTTTCCACATTTTGTTATGTTACAGCCTTATTCCAAAATGGATTAAATTAATTATTGTCCTCAACATTCTACACACAACAACCCATAATGACAAAGTGAAAACTGTTTTTTGCAAATTTTAGCAAATCTATTAAAAATAAAGAACGAAAACACAACATGTACATAAGTATTCACAGCCTTTGCCATGACACTCAACATTTAGCTCAGGTACATCCTGTTTCCACTGATCATCTTGAGATGTTTCTACAACTTGATTGGAGTCCACTTGTGCTAAATTCAGTTGATTGGACATGATTTAGAAAGGCACACACACCTGTCTATATAAGGTACCACAGTTGACAGTGCATATCAGAGCATAAACCAAGCCATGAAGTCCAAGGAATTATCTGTAGACCTCCGAGACAGAATTGTATTGAGGCACAGATCTGGCGAAGGGTACAGAAAAATGTCTGCAGCATTGAAAGTCCCAATGAGCACAGTGGCCTCCATCATCTGGAAATGGAAGAAGTTTGGAACCACCAGGACTCTTCCTAGAGTTGGACGCCCAGCCAGACTGAGCGATCGGGGGAGAAGGGCCTTAGTCAGGGAGGTGACCAGGAACCCGATGGTCACTCTGACAGAGCTCCAGTGTTGTTCTATGAAGAGAGGAGAACCTTCCAGAAGGACAACCATCTCTGCAGCACTCCACAAATCAGGCCTGTTTGGTAGAGTGGCCAGACGGAAGCCACTCCTCAGTAAAAAGCACATGACAGCTCGCCTGGAGTTTGCAAAAAGGCACCTGAAGGACTCTCAGACCATGAGAAACAAAATGCTCTGGTCTGATGAAACAAAGATTGAACTCTTTGGCCTGAATGCCAAGCGTCATGTCTGAAGGAAACCAGGCACTGCTCCTCACCTGGCCAATACCATCCCTACAGTGAAGAATGGTGGTGGCAGCATCATGCTGTGGGGATGTTTTTCAGCAGGAGGAACTGGGAGACTAGTCAGGATTGAGGGAAAGATGAATGCAGCAATGTACAGAGACATCCTGGATGAAAACATGCTCCAGAGCACTCTGGACCTCAGACTGGGGCGACGGGTCATCTTCCAACAGGACAACGACCTGAAGCACACAGCCAAGATAACAAAGGAGTGGCTTCGGGACAACTCTGTGAATGTCCTGGAGTGGCCCAGCCAGAGCCCTGACTTGAACCCCATTGAACATCTCTGGAGAGATCTGAAATGGCTGTGCACCGACGCTCCCCATCCAACCTGATGGAACTTGAGAGGTTCTGCAAAGAAGAATGGGAGAAGCTGCCCAGAAATAGGTGTGCCAAGCTTGTGGAATCATACCCAAGAAGACTTGAGGCTGTAATTGCTGCCAAAGGTGCTTCAACAAAGTATTGAGCAAAGGCTGTGAATACTTATGTACATGCTTTGTTTTCGTTCTTTATTTTTAATAGATTTGCAAACATTTGCAAAAAACAGTTTTCACTTTGTCATTATGGGTTGTTGTGTGTAGAATGTTGAGGAAAATAATGAATTTAATCCATTTTGGAATAAGGCTGTAACATAACAAAATGTGGAAAAAGTGAAAACTGTATGCACCCTCTAAAGCTGTTGCTCCTAAACTTTTTTGGAACCACGGCGCTTCTTTCAAAGAAATGTTTTGTGCCATAAGCTTGCATTCTTTCTAACGGACTGCGGTGTGCGACTCAAAGACTGCAAAAAGAGGTCAGATTGTATGGGAGTCTGGCCCTACTTCTCACTGGAATTATTATAATATATATATATTATTATATGAACAATGTAAACACAAGTCTATAGTCAGAATCACTCGTTTCAAATCTTCGATACAGCATGATGTCCACTTTTTAGGTTATGATCCCATTTAGAGTCAAATAGACGATAAAGCAGGGTATGCTTTAGGGTGTGGCTACCTTGTGATTGACAGGTCGCTGCAAAGTTGTCTGGCTTGGTAGTTAACTCTGTTTCCGTCTGAGAACTTGAATCCTTTGACAGTGTTTTCAGTCAAATTAAATTTCTTCAGCATTCGGCTCCACCCTCTCGTGTCACTTCTGGTTAACACAAACCAATGGGTGACATCATGGTGACGACATCCACTTGTATACATTCTATTGTCGATAGGAGAGACCATTCTATGCCATGTTAGAGTATGCACGTGTTCTAACTCATTTCCGATATCTACAACACATCATTGCACGTGTCCTAGACAAAACCGCCACTACGCAAACCTAAATTCTGTAAATGGTAAATAAATAGCCTCTGCTTTGAGGGCCAGTTCTCACAAGTAGACCAAGACATGTTATATATATGTACCTTACCCAGTCCCCACATCCACACGCATGCATACAGTACACCTCGCAGCCACCCACTTCATTAGGTATTGACATGTTCTTTTTCTTCCCCTGCCTCGGTGGGCAGCAGGTCGTAGATACTGGAAGAGTGGAGCTGCCCACACACTGGATATTTATAAGACCACAAATCACTGAAACCACAGGAATGTGCTCTTTCATTTCTACTGGCAAACCTCCTGCCACATAGATCACACAGCGGCCACACAGCCCAGCAATCCCTCTTGCACTACACTCTCCTTTTCCTCTCATTCAATCTCTCTCTTTCTTTTGTCATTCAGTCCTTTTTGCTCTCTCTGTCTTTGGCTTTCACACCTCTACCTTCCTCTCTCTCTCTCTCTCTCTCTCTCTCTCTCTCTCTCTCTCTCTCTCCATCGCGTGTCTCTGTCCTTCATGAGTCACAGGCCTCTGGTTGACTGACTCACAGGTGTTTGAGATCAGTACAAGTGCTTTTAGAGCTCCAGTGAAATGTATTGAGTGATGTTTGTAGTGGAGGAGAAGAATAAGAATAAAAGGTCACATTTTATTTTAACAATTTGTTCAGCCTGCTTATAACCACTTCAGCTGGTCCTCTCTGAAATACCCGGCATGATTAATTTGTCATCTACAGAAAAGCAGGTGAATGTTGCCTCGAGACTATATTGCTGACTATAAATTGACACCCCCTACGAATTGTTTTATTATTTCTTAACATATTAGCATTTACTGGGGGTATTCCCAGCATTCATTTTTCAACATTGCACTAAAAATAAGTCCAAAAAGTATCTTTCCTCTGTCTGTCACAAACAAGGAAAGGTGGGAAATGATGTATCAACAATTTGACGGATGGTATAATTGAACACCACACGTCTCCGGTGAGGACAGGGTGTCTTAGAGGTATGTTTAGAAATATGTGGGTGATTTTCATTTTAGTTGCTTATTAGACATCGTGATTAATCCTGGTGTCAACATGTGTGCCGATGCATGTCAGCAGGGAGGTGTGTGGGATGAGGGCTCCGACTTCCGGCGCTACTCTGGTCAGTAATTATCACCTGAGAGAGGATCTGTGATTGAGCTCATACGGTCACGAAGAGGTTGAGAACAGGAAAGGTCACCCGTGTACAGACATTGTGCCTTCTTGGTCATATAAAAATATTTCATGGCACAAATATGGTTGTAAGTCTGTTTGTCTCAAATAGCTAAAATAATATGTTTCTTCCAGTGAGCAATTAGTGGAAGACTGTGGGTCAGTGGTTAGCAGGTCCGCCTTTCTATCGGCGGTTCGATCCTCGCTCACGGCCCGCCCTAGTTGATGTGTCCTTGAGCGAGACACTTGACCCCAAATTGCTCCCCGTAGCTGTGTCTACGGTGTTTGATTTTCAGCTAAATGTAATGTAATTACTTCACTGTGCTTTCAGAGTTTTCCACACAGTCCTCTTTTCACAGACACCTTTTTCCTTTTCCCTCACTCTGGGTTTTCAGAGGCTTTGAGCAGGAGATTTGGAATAGTACTCTCCCCTCTTGCTCCTCCTTGACTCTCCTTCCTCTCCATGGCTGCTGAGCTGAGTTCCTGACATACCAGACAGGACAAACAGCCTCCAAAGGCCATTCCAGAGATTACTCAAAGGAAAAGGGGGTTTAAGGAAGCGAGGCGGAGAGCAGGGAAAGCAGGGCAGGAAGGACATAGAAATGAAGTGCATGCTGCAGTATAAGAATTACATAGGCTACACACAATAGCTACATTTTTAAAAGACATATCATCTCCAGCATTTAGGCAGATAAAGATAGCAGTGGACAATACATTTTAAATTGGATAATACAGAAACTATAAAGATAATTTTTGCAAGATGAAAAGGATGGACAAGAACTCTGTCTGTTTCCTTTTCCACTTTTAAATTCAGCCTCAATGGTTTTTTTCCTGACGGATGATAACGCAGTGAAGAATTGTGCCTTTTATGGTCCCATACTTGAGTGAGCATGAGGCTTTCTATCAAACATAAACTCTGTAGCAGAATCTGGCAGAATGTTCTTTTTGCTTTTACATCTTAATGACATAAATGCTTGGATGTGATGTGATATTCTAAGTAGATTAACTGTGTTAATCTACACACTGAATCTAAAGCCACCGGATTTATGATGTAAATTGCAACTGACTGTTGGCCAATACTGGAACAACTGATTTGTGACGACAACAGTTATTCTGATCCCTTCCTCAATGTTTCCTTCTTTCTACTCTTGCTTCCTTTTCTCTTCCTCATCGGTTCCTCTCCCTGTAGTGTGGCCGTCACTCGTTCCAAAGACGTGCCCTCGTTCGGCCCTCCTATCCCAGAAGGCGTGACCTTTCCCAAGTCCTCTGTGTTCCGGGACTTCCTGCTGGCCAAGGTCATCAATGCAGAAAATGCTGCGCACAAGTCGTACAAGTTCCGCGCCATGGCCACCCGAACACGCCAGGAGTACCTGCGCGACCTGGCCGAGCGCCACACCACCAGCACACCCATTGACCCCTCTGGAAAGTTCCCTTTCATCTCACTGGCTCACAAGAAAAAAGAGAAGAGCCGGCCGTATGGAGGGGCGGAGCTGCGCAGCCCCGGGGCGGTGACCTGGATGGTCCACGTTGAGGATCACGGGACCGGAGGGGAACTGGAGGCTCTACTGGCCATCTCCAATGACTTCCTCATCCTGTTGGACCAGGAAGCCAAGGCTGTGGTGTTAAACTGTGCCACTAAGGACGTGATTGGCTGGACACTGAGCAGCCCTGCCTCTTTGCGGATTTTCTACGAGAGGGGGGAAAGTGTGTCTCTGAGGAGCATCGGTAACAACACTGAGGATTTCAAAGAGGTGGTGAAACGCCTTGAGGTTAGAAGACACGCACACCAATACATTCTATATGTTACGAGTCACAATTATATCAATCACTGAAATGTGTTGGACTTCCTGCTGTCATAGCTGGAGCCATGGCAAACAAAATAAAATTGGGTCAGTTGATGCCAAGATAATTAAAATAATGTAGTTTGTCCATGTCGACAGTGATTTCTTGGCCCCTGTAACCAGATGGGTGGCACTACTCACACTGCACAATTTAACCAGACCCCATGGGGTTGTTGGGAGACTCTGAGTAGACAACACAAGGGAATAGGTGACACGCATTCATTCATGTCAGCAGACGATAGCTGAGAAACAGAATCAATTGACTAAATTGCTGTTTGCTCCCACTGATCATGTACCTGGCCCACTCTCAGATTCTCCTACTATTTGCTGCTGCCAGTTTGCCAGAATGATACCATTTTCTGTCGACACGCCAAAGCAGCTGTGTCATTACTGGTCTCAGCTTATTGAGGGAGTTTCAGAAACACCTCTGGACCACATACTCCTAATGGTTTATACACCTACACATACAGTGAAGTAGCTCTTCCTTAGCTGTTTCCATGGAAACTGGATAGAAAAAAAGGTGTTTTCTTATGCAATGTTCAGTGCTTTAGAATACCCTCAGCCCACATTCTGCCTCTCCCGACATTCATAGTGTGTGTGTGTGTGTGTGTGTGTGTGATGGTGTTTATCATACATTTATGTAACTTGGATTGAGTCCACCATCTTTGATTTGCACACATGCATACAACAAACATGTTTGAACACAAACGCGCACACATCGTTATTTGGCTCAGGACTATATCACCAGAAATATACCACTTTCATGTTGCATTTTATGCATCCGTTAATCTTCAATCATTTGGTCTACCTCCGCGTCAGAGGAAGGGAAGTCTCTCTCTCTCTCTCTCTCTCCTTTTTCTTCTCTCTCTCTCTCTCTCTCCTTTTTCTTGTTCTCTCTCTCTCTCTCGCCCACATTCAGAAACATCAGAGAGCATCATAACAAATCCTATCAGGTGCCAGTCTGCAGCATTATTTATTCACGCATGCTTCGGAGTTTGACATCTATAGAGGTTCAGACAAATACATGCATTTGCCCTGAAGCTGCCAGGAGCGACACTAGAGGGAGGAAGAGAGGGATGAACAAGAAGCCAGGAATGAGGATTGGCTTTACCAGATTGTTTTCCTTTTGCAAAAGATGTGTGGCTGTCACAGCGTTCCTCGCCCTGCGTCTCTGAACACATACTAAAGTATCACAAGGAGAGTGTGTGTGTGTGTGTGTGTGTGTGTGTGTGTGTGTACTACTTATTCTGAAGCACTGATCTTTAGTTATGGCCATGAATCTCTTAAGGATCAAGTTGTTTAAAAAAAAGAACATGTCATCAACGTTAAATGGGAAGCATGTGTACATGGGCACTGAGCATGTTCACACTCACACGCGGACCTACACATTTACAGGCTAAGATAATCCTATAAATTCTCCCAGTATTCTATTAAATGTTTTTTCCAAACTGACTCTTCACATAAAGACATTGTTTGCTAAATTTGACTGAGGGTTTAGAAGATGAGAAAAGTTCACTATGTCCCCTTTTCTGTTCACAACTCTTGACTTCTTTGGTTCTTTCTGATAATCTCTACTCTGATAAATGATGTCGCTTAATGTTACATCAGTACTTTGTGCATCTCTCTGCCCTCCCCACGTCCAGTTCCTGACAAAGGGCTGCGAGACATCAGAGATGACGCTTCGTCGAAATGGCCTCGGGCAGCTGGGCTTCCACGTGAACTACGAAGGCATCGTGGCTGAGGTATGTCTGTACTTTACTCAAATGTTCTGGAAATGTAATGTTTATTGGGGTAGAACATGTTTACATTGAAGATCTTAGTTTGCTTCATTACCCTTACTCTACCTGTTAACACAATTAATATAACGTGCCCTTGTATTCGCTTGTCTTATTGTATTAGTTTCCTTCTTGTAGCGGTTTGCTGGTAATGAATCCTTTGTTACTCCGCGCAGGAAGTATCATCTCATCAGTGCAGCTGTAATGTAATCACACTTGGTCCCTAATAGGTGGAGCCATATGGTTACGCCTGGCAGGCAGGACTACGGCAGGGAAGCCGGTTGGTAGAAATCTGCAAAGTTGCGGTAGCAACGCTGACCCACGAGCAGATGATTGACCTCCTGCGGACCTCAGTGACGGTGCGTGTTGTCATCATTCCGCCACATGATGACGCCACTCCACGCAGGTACGTTCTTATGTGCAGAATCTGTTTACTGATATATTAATGATGTTATCTGAAGTACATGTGAACAGAATTGCTTTAATTTCATATTTGAAGTTTAGTGGGGCCTCACGTTACTTTTAAGGAGTAGTGTGTAGGATGTAATGGCATCTAGTAGGAAGTTTGCGGGTTACAACCACCTGAATACTCTTACTCCTGTGGTTCCAAGTGAGTGGGTGAATTATGGTGGCCTTCAGGTGATTTTAAAAAAACAAACAAACGAGAAAGGCCCCGTCTGGATCCGGTGTTGGTTTGTCAGTTCTGAGCTAGTGAAGAAACATGGCGGTGCAACACAACGGGCTCTGTGAAGAGAAGCCGTGCTGTATGGAGATATGAAGCGCTCATTCTAGGCTAACGAAAACCCAACAATAGTTATTTTCGAGGTGGTTATATACAAATGAAAATAATGACGATCACCCTAAATCCCACACAATGGACCTTTTTAAGAGACTATTAGAGCACCCAGCAGTCTGCATATATAAACAGATATACTGTCAGAAATCCCTGCCAAAATATATAAGCTATATGTAACCGAAAATGATGCGACACTGACACAAACAACACTTGCCTCTCAAACCAAATGTCTTTCCGCTTCTTCTACAGAGGCTGTTCAGAGCTCTATCGGATGCCTGTGTCAGAATACAAGGGCAGCAGCAGTGACAGCGGCTCCTTCGACTACAAGTTTCCTTTCCGCAGTAACAACAACAAGTGGCAGAGGACGTCCAGCAGCCCTCAGCAGTCACTCACCGCCTCGCCACAGCCCCACCAGCCCAACCGGGCCATCAGCCTGGGAAGCTCAGTGGGGAAGACCCTGTCAGCTGAGAGGCTGGAGAGGGGCGCAGCCATCCCACGCAGTGTCAGCAGTGATGGCCGGCCCTTGGATACCAAGAGGTTAGAGCCCCTTGGCTTTTTAGATATCGATTATTAGAATATGATATTTATCAGGTGGAGGGTGAGGCTTGGGTTCCAAAGGGAAAAAATAAATGTAAGCTTGTGAAGTTAGCATTAAGTCATTGGTACAGTAGTTGTTTGAGTTTCTTTTTTTCTTTTCTTCCTGTGAAATAATACATATTTCACCTGCAACACTGTTAAAATTCAACAAAAAAACACATTGCAAATTCTGTAAGCAAAGGCAGCCATTGGGTATGTAGTTGATTTTTAAGCAGAAGTTGTTAAATATTCATGCCTTTTTACTCATCCAGCATGTATGGGAAGTAGCAATCAATAAAATTTCCTCCTGAAGGCACGAATAAGAACTTTTTGCTCCTAAAGTGCTTTGCTGCGTTTATTTCAACTTCCGTGCCCGTACATTCTTACAGTTCCTGTGTGTGTGTATGTGTTTGTAAACCAGGATGTCTCCGGGCAGCGAGGGCTATAGCCTGGCCTCCTCGCTAGCGTTGGGTCGCTCCCCTCACAATCGCAGCTCTCCCAGCAACCTCTCTTGTTCAAGTGACGCCTCCGGAAGCTCTGCTCACTGGAGACAGAAGTCCATGCCTGAGCAGTAAGGAAGAGGGGGGAGAGGTGTTGTGTTTGTCTGTGGCTGGGTGTGTTTCAGAGGAATCTTTCATTCAAGTTATGATGTATTGTATCAGAAAAGCATATCAGAAGCATCGAATTCCTTCAGTATCACAAACATTGTTTTGCTGCCTTGAGGTACTTTTCTTCTGTTATTTAATGTTTTTTATGTAATTACTAATGATATGAAGATGTTTGTTAATTTCATTTCATGTATTGTAGGGTTACAAAGAGCATTACTCAGTTTTCATTTTTCGAAAGCATAATATATTTCCAGCTTTAACGTTTTACAACCGTGAAGCTGATTCTCCTAATTCCCACAGTTGTAACGGTGTGTTACGTTGGTGTAGGACAGTGAGGTGATAGCGTTTGTGTTTTTCTACATTATAATGCGCTCGACAGAACATCTTTATTTATATTTCCACCCACTGCAGCCTGTGGTCAAATGTATTGTTTTTCGAAACTCTGTTATTTCTCGCCCTGCATTTATTATCAGTGGAAATGCACATTTAGCTTATGAAAACAGCTGAATATAACAAAATCCTCATTCACCAG
This sequence comes from Cyclopterus lumpus, assembly GCF_009769545.1. Classification (NCBI taxonomy): domain Eukaryota; kingdom Metazoa; phylum Chordata; class Actinopteri; order Perciformes; family Cyclopteridae; genus Cyclopterus; species Cyclopterus lumpus. The sequence goes on from NC_046989.1 coordinate 15,720,812, forward strand.
GTTTGTTGGCAGCCACCACTCTCCGATGTCTGCAGAGAGACGAGAGGGGGCTGGAGAGGGCGGTTCCAGTGGAAAGTCCACTCCTAATTGGACGAGACTGGAGGAAGGGGGAGGAGCCGAACGAGCGTCAACAGGTGAATCTATGTTATGGAGAATATAAAGTAAAATTAATGGGTTAGTGTCGTATTTCTTTAAACCTGAACTCTATTTTCCCATGTTTTTGTTTTTAAGTGTCTCATGGAACAGATGCTTGAAAATTCTGCCTTCCCATTGACGAGCTCAGATTGTTCTTTATAAGTGTCTGACAACATTACTGAAAGAGAAACAACTATTTTTTCTTTACCTTTTAGCTTGATCTGGTCTGCCTGTTGTGTCTAGTCAAGTCTCAACCTGAAGTCTCGCGATACGTAACTTGTTTATTTAAATCAGGCAAATATTTAGCCCGATGTCTGCACTCCAATTTAACAAACTCTTCTCAGCATTCCTCTCACCAACTCTCACTTCTAAATCTCGCGAGATTTCAAAACGTTTTGTTGGAAAAATTAGTCGGTGGGAAAATATTCAAGTTCCCTATTTTCCCATCATCATTGTGGCTTAATAGCGTAGGTGGATTCTAATGTTTTCAGCATAAAATTAAATGTTTTTCTACTCATGCCGGTTTTCGTCCGTGGCTGGCACATGACTCTTGAATAGCTGCGGAGGGAGGGACAATGAAGAAAATAAATCATTCATATTATTCAGATGACTAAATCCTTTGAATTGACAGGTATATCCAGAATAGGGTTTTTGTGTGCCTCCTCATCTGCTAGTGACAGTTTTCTGGAGCTGAGATACCAACTCTGACAGCATCCACAGTCTTTCTTTTCTTCCTCCCCCTCTTCCGCCGCCTCCTCTGCAAGCTGTGAATTGTATTCCTTCCCAGAGCAGGTCTTGATGTCTCTGCACACAGACAAAAAGATGGGAAGATAATTAGACAAACAGAAAACGGAAAGTGAGAATTATTGTGGGGGGAAATGATATTAACACCGACCTCAATTAAAGTATATGGCTTTTTCTCGCTCTATTCTTTAAGGTTTAATAAAGAAGAAAGGGAAAGGCTAGACATTCCTACACAGTTGACCGACCTTCTCTTTGTGTGGCTTTCCTTCCCTCACTTCCTCCAGTCTGTTCCTCATTCTCCACGTCCGATTATGTTCGCCTCTCATTCATCTTTTTATTCTCCTGTACATTGACTTTCATTTAATTACACGTATTCTCCCCAGGCACTGTTTTTTTGGGAGTTTCCAGCTCGGTCTCTGAAAGCCACAAACACGACATGTTCCTTTTCCAATCCTCTGAATCTCAGCATGATGTTGCTTTGATTGATTGTGGCCCAGCCTACTTTCAACCGTGTCCTCAACCTGCTCTTGACCGCCACAATCACAGCGAAAGGCCCTAGTCTCTCATTTTGTGGTTGTTTAGAACACTTATGTCGTTATTGGTCAGGGTGGAACAATGCAGGCCGAGCCAGCTGTCTAACTGCACAGTCTGCTTGTCTGTCTCTGTGGTTTGGGGTTCTGTCCTTTTCCCCTTCCTTCCATTTTTAACCCCTTGACCCGTTCAGTCAAGCAGTTGATGATGTGGCCGTGCTCTGTCCAGAAATAACAGAGTCACACGGAGGGCAGAACACTCACTTTTGCTTTCCTGTCACACAAGCTGACATTACTTTTGCCCTTAATTTAGCCTTTATAGTGTTTTGTATCTCACAATAAAGCGAGGAACCTCAGTGTGTCATTGCATATCACAGCATGTGGCCTTTCCGGGCCCTGGTTCATCGACCGGAGGTCACTTTTGCTGCTCGATATCCTAACATTGCGACCAAACTCTCTTCACTTCAACGGCCGCAAGCAGCAATACCTGGAGCCAAGCAGTCAGGCCGCTGCAAACGGCAACACTTTAAATGGCCTACGCTCTGAATGGCCACCGCACCAGTTAGAGTAATTATTGCCCCAGGTTTTCCTGTTGCATCTATTTAACACAGCATTTGCTCAATTTTCTTTTGATATTCTGTGGCAGGTTCATGATTAATTCATTTGCAGTGAGATGCAGAACATTTGTTCCCTTCCTATGCGCCGCAGTTTTTAACTACCTTAGCTCTGCCTCTCACGGTGTGTTGGTCATTAGCGGCCTACTCTGTATGTCTTCTTGCATAAGATGTAGATAATTACACAACAGTGCCATTTATACCCCAAGCTTAGCTTCAGGACACATACACGCATTCCCTCACGCGGAACAGCTTGCCCAGAACAAACAAAGCCATCAGGGACTGTCTGGGGACACGTTACTGTTTGATGTTCCTTTTGAAGACAAGTGATCTGTGTCTCTGTCCGTGGACACAGCAGAGTGAAAACCGTGTCATCGTTATGAACCTCCCCAGGAAGCACAAGTTCTGTAGTAGCAAAATACACATAAGTGAGCAGAGCGCAGAACAACTTCTCTGTTTAAATAACAAGTTTGTGCCGCAGTTCCTGTGCACGCATTTTTCACCAACCACAGCTGTGTGTATTGTCTTCTCTCTCACAGAGACCCCAGTCTCCAAGTCTGGTCAAGGCTTCTCTGGAGCTCCTCGCATCCAAAGACAAGAGCAGGTCATTCACCTGTCCCCGAAGAAGAGCAGCCAGGTCAGGCGTTACATCTTTCTTACACTGTTTACTTAAACCATCAGGGCTCTGGACCCTGACCTGTAACGCCTCTTTGCTTTCTTCTCCTGTGGCTCAGATGACACGTTTGATTTCATTAAGGACTTCTGAATCTGGTAGCTTACAGTGTAAAAGTAATTCTGCAATCATAGTAAAGAATACTGTAGTCTGAAGTAATATTAATGATATAAAACTGATGTTTTCACTAATCTCCCTCAACTGTCATTTCCACTTTATTTGTCTTCCAGCAGTCGGACGGCCCTTATTCTGGGCACTCCAGCAGTAACACTCTGTCCAGCACAGCTTCCAGCGGGGGCCACAGCGACAGCGATAAATGGTTTGAAATGGGAGCGGGTGGAGGCTCCGGTGGAGACCAGGGTGAGTCAGAGCCCAATGGCCTGGGCGGAGGAGGCTACCTCCAGGGGGCGTCTGCCGACAGCGGCATAGACACCAGCTCGTATGGAGCCTCTCACCACGCACACCCCCACTCTCATCATGGCAGCACCACCTCCCTGCTGGCTCCTAGCGGAGGCAGGGAGAGCAGGGAGAGCAGGGAGATGGCAGCGTCTCCATGGCACAGCCCCACTGAGGGAAGCCGCAGGATGCTGGAGAGGTCGCCGGCTGCAGCCGAGTCCCCAGGCCCTCCAGGGGAAAGGAGTCTGGAGGGGACAGGCAGAAGCCCACCTACTCATCTCCTTGTTAGAGACAGCAGCACCTACAGTCTGAGTGAAGCTGGATCACACTCCAGGTATGTGTGTGTGCATAATTAAGTGTTTGTGTGAGGAGGTGTTTGTGTATCTGTGCATCATTTGAAGTAGAATACAACTTAGTGTGTAAAGTGGTTACAACCCTGTGGGGGTGGTGAGTGAGACAAAACATGTCTGCTTGTTTATTATTTTTTTCATTAAAAGTTGCGGGGTACAATTTATCTCATTTCAAATTTGATCTCTTCCACTTTGTCACGTGACATCGCAGCATTTGCTTGAACTCTGCAGAATGTTTCCAGTTCTCATTACTCGAGCCAATATGTCTCCGCCCAAGAGGAACACACACTCGACCACCTCGCTCTCATTAAGTCTTTCCTGGAAACTAAGCGCGGGAGCAGTTTCAACTCCCTCTTATCTTTCCACATTAGGCCTCAGGAAATATGCAGCACATGTCCACCTTTACATGGCTGAATTGGTGTCTCGAGCTGAGAGAACTCCAGTGATTTGTTCTTCCTGTTAGTCTTAATGCCCTCGTTCAGATCCAGTTACAGTTCATGACCTGGACAGATACACTTGTATTCTGTCAAAGTGGCGAAGGGGGAATAAGAGGGGCTCTGAAATGAGTTTGACCGCAGGTGATACTTTAAACAATTTTAACTATGTTATTCCTCCCTGGAAATTCCTGTGTATTAGAATGTTACACTATTGAGATTTGTATTAAATCTTCAGCCAAGAACAACATTGATATCTTATGGGGCAATTTTTTCAGATTCTCATCTCTGAACAATATAGAAATCTGTTTAAGCCACAGAACAAACCTAAAGATGCAGGATTATGATTCAACTTGTATCCATCATTCATCATAATCTGATGCATTTTATCATAACTCCTCTCATTCTCCCGCCTCTATTCCTCTCCTTTTATCCGTCAGTGCCAGGCATTCAGGCCACAGCTCCCCAAGAGAGGAGTCCTCCTCTGCAGCCACTTCCCCTTCATCCCAGTCCTCATCATCCCCTGGGCCCAAAAGCTTCTACCCCCGCCAAGGAGCTCAGTCCAAGTACCTGATTGGCTGGAGGAAGCCCGGTTCCACCATCAATTCTGTTGACTTCGGAGACACACGCAAGTAAGGATGGAACAAAAATGAAATGAAAAGTGGGTCTTTAATTGTAGTTCCCAGTCCATCAGTGGATTTAAACTGCATACATGCTTTTGTTACTACCGCTCTTACTGCTGTAGTAAGAGACAGTCTGGAACAAGTGATCCAGGGATATACCGGGTTAAGTTCCACCAATTCTTGCAGGGAGTGGACAAATATAGAAGACGACTGGGATTTATTCACAATCCCAATAACGCTCAATCAATACCACCCTTTGTAAAGCTTATAATGTTGCATTTATGTAGAGACTGTGAAGGTGCAGGGTGCAGACACCTCTTCATCCCTTTATGTATGTTCAGTGAAAAAATTGAACATGAACAGATTTGCCATGACAGTTTGTATTGTATGAATGTGAAGTCTGCATTTGATCCCTTAACTTGTGTACCTAACTATTTATGTCTTCTTGTAGTAATAATATGCATACTCCTCGATTACCCCCTTGTGGTTAAATAGCATATTACACTTGAGGCTTAATGAAGTAACTGAATGCAATTAAAGGCTCTACTGTTGAAACTGACGACCACACATTTTTTATTATATATTGTTGCAATTACTATATAAGGAGAATGCATTAAAAGTGCAGCGTGCATAATTTGTCTCCTGAATACTTTTGCTAAAATATTTGTCTGCGTGTGTGTGTATTAGGAAGTCTCCGGGAGAAGGTGGAGTGGAGGTTGCTCCAACCCCAGCAGCCAGGCCCTCTCTTCGGGATATGCACTCGCCCCAGCCTCACGCCAAATCTACGATGGAGGAAGATGTGAAGAGACACTGTGCCCCCGACAGTCCTCCAGCACCACGCAGACATAAGGAAAAGGTTTGTTTGTGACCTTTGTTACAGGGACAGCCTGGAAGCAGACTCCTAGGAACATGTCCTAATGTGTGTGTGTATATATGTGTGTATGTGTGTGTGTGTATGTATGTATCTGTATATATGTATATATTCTTTTCTCACATGCCTTCCCGGTGACCGGATAGTCAAAAAGCAGAACAGTCTTGATAAACTATAATTGGGGACACATTTAGAAACATCCAAAACTATATCAAAACATCTGTTTTCAAACTCTTCAGTATAATCCAAGACTCATTTAGCAAATTGTATGTTCACTACTTCCAAATTGCCTGAATCTTCACTAATACCGTACTATTAAAACACCTACGCAAACACGCCAGTCCAAAGTGGTTTGGAAAGTGCTGAGGACATTATTATTATTATTATTATTATTATACTGCACGACTTGTGTGAGAGTCTGAAAACAGTTGTTTTGATATAGTTTTGCTGTTGTTAAACGTGTCGCCAATTAAATTAAATTCATCAAGATGTTTATCTGTTTTTGATTCTTCATTCTCCAGGTTCATGTGACTAAAAACTATGTTCTTTTTTTTCAAATATTCAATGTAATGCGGGGTGAGTAATTTATTTTTGAAATAGTCATTTTGTGGGTGAATTATTACTTTGAATAAGACTTTCACACATGCAGCAGTATTGATGCCGTTGGTACAGATGTACAGATACAGATGTTCACCCACATAATGAATGGGTGCAGATCCTGTTTCTTTGTAATATAATACAATAACACTTCCCCGTCACTACTTCCCATTCTGTGAAGCACGGCCAGAAATCACCACCGAGCCAGCCTCTCGGCCGCCGCCGCTCACTCCATCGTACCCTATCGGATGAGAGTATCTATCGTGGCCAGCGCCTCCCTCCCCTCTGCAACTCGGTAACGGAACAGACACTCGGCGCAGATGTTCTCTTCAGCTGCTCCACCCTCCCACGCTCACCCACCACCCGCGGTGTTCCTCTCAGACGGCCTTCCTATAAGCTTGGAGTCAAACTCCATGGTAAGAAGGAGGTGGATGAGTGTAGGTGTCTTGCCTGGAATCTATTGACGAAATGTGTTTTTAGGTCCTTCTATTGATTTGCAAAAGGCTATATGTTGTAACAATATCTTTTCGCGTTATGTGGTCATTTTTTACATGTAGTGAAAGCAGTGCAGGAAAAGGAGCTTAATATATCCCCACAGTCATGTGGTTTGTCTATCATTAAGATAACAAACAACAAACTGTCAGTAACTGAAAGAGTGTCTGATATATCCGATTTAGCTCTAGATGTGTATCTCCTGCCCTCTTTTGATTGAAATTATATGATGGCAAAAAAAAAAGGGTAATCTTACTTTCAGTTCTTTCCACAACTTTCTGTTTCCAGGTGACCTTTCGGCATCCGACACCTCATTGGTGGATTTGGTGGAGCGTCATCGCGGACCTCTCCCTCAGGAGCTGATGCCCCTCCCGTCTCAAGACAGAGACCCCCTAGAGTGGACACACCTGGTGGATGTGGCCAATACGTTTGATAGTGATAGAAACACACACTACGGTATTAAGAATTACTAATAAGCGCACACGTGTCTTTTCTTTCATGTGATTTGTATCCTTGCGAAGGCACAAGATGCACTAAAGACTAAAATAAGCACGTGATTTAAATACAAGAAAAGAGGACATCAAAAGGTCCTATCAAGTCATTCTAATACTCACACTCATCATTGCCGTGTTACGCCGCTCATGTATGTATTTTACATTATGAATAGACTTACATGCTGTATATTTTCAGTTAGAGGCATTTTTGTATTCATTCTGCATCTGTTGCCGATTGTGTGTATTTGTAACTTAACATGACTTTTCGTCCATTTCTCTCTGCTTGTAGTCCAGAGAAGTTATGTGTTCGGGGATTCAAACCACAGAAGCAGCGGTGCCTCCAGTCCCCAACAGCCACACATAGATCTGCAGCCCGCTCCGCTGTCACGGCCCTCATCTAGGTAACACCATACGTATACGCTCTTTACCACTTTATTTACTTCCATCGCACTTCTGTTAAATGTGTCCATCTGAAATGGAAGCTACGATCACCGGACATATTCATCTATCATCCCCAAAGCCCGTCTTAAAATGGGAAGAGGGGCTTTTACTGAAGGTATCCTGCTCCTTAGTTTGGGATTTGTTGCAGATCTGTTTAAGTCGAGGTCTCTTGAAATGTTTTCAAAAGGAAACTGAAGGAGTTGGAGTAAGGTACATTTTTGGCTGAACTAATTGTTATGTGATCCAGGATATAAGGGGTCTTATTTGGGTGTTCTCATGCTGTGATCTGAAATGTTATTGTCTGTCACTGTAACTTTGTTTTAATGTGCTGCTGCTGCCTGCTGGGCCAAGATGGGTCCGGGTTTTTAATCTCAATGACTTTTTCTT